>NC_022010.1:89026865-89032002 GCF_000317375.1 Microtus ochrogaster
CACACACACACACACACACACACACACACACACACACACACACACACACACATTTATATAGCTAGAAACAGGCCAGCATGGTATAGGCAAACATGATTTTTGCCATATCAGATGAACTGACTCTGGAACTAAATGGAGGATGGAGAGGATGGAGAGGATCAACTTTCACACACCATCTTTGCTAGTCCCTACCTCTTCTAGGCAGTTCAGCTTGTCAGGGAATATATATCAATCCTTAAGTCTTACACAGCAATAATTTTCCATCTTTCTAATGTTGTGACCCTTTAATACAGTTCCTTGTGTTGTAGTATCTCCTAAACACAAATTATTCTCATTGCAACTTCATAACTATAATTTTGCTGCTTTTTTGAATCATAATATAAACATTTTTGAGGACAGAGGTTTGTAGAAGGGGTTGAGACACACAAGTTGAAAACTGCTGTTATATAGGCTTGGGGAGAGATGGATTTAGTGATCTGGTCACTTTCAGGGACTTCCTGAAGATATTGAGTTTCTTGCTTCATTAGCTTTAGGAAATTCCATGCACAATGTAATGTTTTGTCAACCTTTAGAATATTTTTTGCCTAATTGAGTTTCCCACTGGATTTAAAAGTTTCACATTAAGAAAAACTGCTTTACAAAAGCACAACATTTTCAATATCCATATCCCTATTATTGACATCTTGGCTGACCCAGTTTTCTAGCTGTCATGTATAGAACAGCAAAAAAAGTCATAGACAAGCAACTCTGTAGTATAATACGATATCCTTTAGGTAAATGCAGCAGGATAACTGCATCATATGAACGTTCTATTTTTGGCTTATTGAAAGCCCTTCACAGAATGGCTGCATCCATTTCTAGTATCCCTAGCAAAGAATCATGATCATATCTTCCAAAATCTTCTTAGGAATTTGCTTTGTTTTCTTGATGATAGCTATGGATGACATGAAACTATAGAATAGTTTTGTTTAACATTTCCTAGTTAGCCAAAGATGTTGACCACTTCTTTTGTTATTTTTTATTTTTGGTAACTTCACATGTCTTGTTTACAATACATGTTATGTCATATCTAATTTTGAATTTCTCTCAAAATTTCGACTCCCAAGGCACATATTCGTCCAACTTCATGTCCTTCTCTTTCTGTTTCTATTTTTCTTTTACTTTATTTTTTCTGCTATTGCAAATAGATGCTTTTCCCTCAATATATTCTGATTGCAATATCTTCTTTCTCAGCTACTGTGAGATTACCACCACCACCTTCAGTCCTATCAGAATCTGCACACTTTGTGTCTGTCATTAGAAAATAAAAAATGACCTAAAAATGATAATAAAATGAAACAAAAAATAAATTTCTTTGAACAAGATTTCATCTTACAATAGCCAGGATCAATAAAATAAATGACGTCTTAGATTGTTAATGGTGTGGAGTAAGAAGAACATCCACCATTCTTGGTAGGAGTAAAAAATTTGACAGCCATATGGATATCAGTGTGTTTGTACCTCAGGAAAATGGGAATTAATTTACCTCAAGATGAAACAATAGCACTCTTGGGCACATATCCAAATGACACTTTATACTACTACAAAAATACTTGTTCAAACATGTTTATTGCTACTAAATTTTTTATAGCCAGACTTTGGAAATAGCCTAGATGTCATCAACTGATAAAAGACAAGAAACGTGGTATATTTGTGCAATACAATATTGCTCTACCAGTAACAAATGAAATTAAGAAATGTGCAGATAAATGGATGAAGTGAGGAAAATCATCCCAGTGAGGTAACCAAGACCCAGAAAGACAAATGTGGTATATTTTCGCTTATGTGGATATTAGCTGTTAACTCTTCAATGCACACTCTAGAATCCTTATAACCACAGATGCTAAGTACAACCTAAAGAAATAGTTTGAGAGTAATGTGGGATTCCCCTATGTATGCTGTGAATATCATTAATTAATAAAGAAAATGTTTTGGACATAAAGCAGAGCTATAGGGGGACAGAGCTGCATGGGGAAAACTAAACAAAATGGTGGGAGAAAAGAGGCAGAGTCAGAGAGAATCCATGTAGCCCTGCCAGAGACAGACATGGGAAATTTTGACGGTAAACCACAGCCATGTGATGAACACATGATGGACGAAGGTCATTGGTTAATTAATAAAGAAACTGCTTGGCCATTATAGATTACAACATAGGTGGGTGGAGTAAACAGAACAGAATGCTGGGAGGAAGAGGAAGTGAGGTAAGACGCCTCTGCTCTCGGCGGCATATGCTATGAAGCTCTGACCCAGGATGGACATAGGCTAGAATCTTCCCGGTAAGTGCACCTAGGTGCTACACACATTAATAGAAATGGGCCAGGCAGTGTTTAAATGAATACAATTTGTGTGTTGTTATTTTGGGGTATAAGCTAGCTAGGCAGCCAGGAGCCAGGCTGTGGGAAGAGGCCCGCAGCTCTTACTATAAACACATATTAATAGAAACGGGTTAAATTAATATGTATGAGTTAGCCAATAAGATGCTAGAGCTAATGGGCCAAGCAGTGATTTAATTTATACAGTTTCTGTGTGATTATTTCAGGGCTAAGTGGTTGGGAATCAACAAGCAGCCTCCTCTCACAGGGGAGGGATTTAATCTTCCTAGGAAAACAAAATAGTATAGATAGATTTTTTTCAATAGCCCAATAGTTCAATTAATGTTCCCCACATATATTGTGAAATCATTAAAGTATCAAAAGCCAGTCATGGCCCACACCTCTGAAGAAAACCTACTCCCCTCCATCAGCACTCATCAACTTATCAAGACCTCCTCAGCTGGGAATAAAGCACAATGATCCTCTTCCTCTGGCCATTCTGGAATACTGACTACCTTCATCTTATATAAGTCTTGTACAGGCAAGCAGACATGTTCTGAGTTAATTTGTGTGACAACTTCACCATGCTTATAAAACAATAATTTACAGCAGTCCTGAAACCTACATTAAGTTTTTATTAGTAATTTGTATTAACTGCTTGGAGAACTCTTTATTTTTAATTGAAAATTGATTTTCCCATATAATATATTCTGATTATGTTTTCCCCTAACTCAGCACCACCCAGATATTCTTTGCATCTCCACTGACTCTTATCTTTACCCCCAATACTAGAAAACAAATGACATCTAAAAAACAATAAAATTATTCTTGGTTCAGGTTCTCCATTCACTTTTTTCTTATTTTTATTTGCTTCTTTGTATTTTTGCAGTTTAAGGTTTTGCTTTGTTTTGCTTTGCAATTTGAAAAATTTTGTTGAGTTTTATGTAAATTTAATAGACTCTCTAGAGTATTTTTTTTAGCAAAATGGCCATTTTAACAAGATTGATTTTTAGCCTGATGGTGGTGGCACACACCTTTAATCCCAGCACTCGGGAGGCAGATGCAGGCAGATCTTTGTGAGTCAAGGATAGCCTGGTCTACAAGAGCTAGTTCCGGGACAGTCTCTAAAGCTACAGAGAAACCCTGTCTCAAAACACAAAAAGAAAAAAAACAAACAAGCAATTAAACAAACACCCCCCCCAAAAAAATATTGATTATTCTAGTACATTCACATGGGAAATCTTTCTATAATGTAATATTTTTTAATTCCTTATTTGAGTATTTTAAAGTTTTCATTATAGTGATCATTTGCTTCCTCGGTCAGGTTGATTCAATGTTATCTTACTTTTCTTTATTTTTGAGGTAGTTATTAGTGAAATGTTTTTCATAAGTTTTATTTTTATATAAGAAGGGAATACATTTTTGTCTGTTACTTTATATCTTACTGCTCTTTTAAGATGTTGATCAGCTGTAGCAGTCTTGGATCAGAAAATTTAAGACAATATGATATTGTGTTATAAAAAATTTCTTAGGCAATTATCTCCCATCAAGAGGTAAGAAGAAGATGATAATAAAATGCTCAGGGATTATGAGCACCATCACGTATTCCATTCCAAAACTATTAGACAGGCTTTCATCTCCTGAGGGCATGTCTCACTTAAGGAAGTCATGGTGAGCAGACAGATCAAAATTAGAGTTCAGTTAATTAGATGGCACCAATTTGAATTACAAAAGAGCATAATTTGAGGAAAATGGGAATAGAAAGGGAATAGACAAAAAAAAAAATGTTTTGCCCTGTTAAAAGAAAAATACATTATCCGAGAAAAATACTTTCTGAGGGGGAAAAAAAAACCCAAATACAAAATTGAGTGTGAGTGAATAAAAATATTATAGACTTTAAAAACCTTTTAAAGTAATAATGATGAACAACTTGGCTGTCTTCCAATAAGAAAGTAAATGATACACGAGAATAGATATAGAAGAAAATGGCTTTTTTTTATAGTATCTCTTAGCATAGGTCAGGATAAGCAGAATAAGTCAGAGAAATGAATAAATCTAACAGTCAAAGAAAGAGTGATAGTACTCAACTGCCATCATCACAGAAGCTTACTTAGTCTCACAGAAGATGAAAACAAACACAGAGACCCACCAATGGACAATGTCCAGAGAGCAAAAACCTTAGAACAATCAATCCTAAGTGGGATATCTCCATGAAACTCCTCCTCTAAGCATTCAGGGAACTATGAAGAAAGGGAGGCAGAAAGAATCTAAAAGTTAGAAGGAGTGGAGGCCACCAAGGAAGTAAGGCCTTTTAAATAAGCAGGACCAACAGATGTATTAAGTTACTGAGAATAGAGCAGCGTGTCCTAGATATAAAGTTCTAAGTCAGATGGGGTCCCTGTACTGAGTGTGGTAGTGGATACAAGTCCCTGCCTCTGACAAGAAGTCATATACAACTCATAACCACCGAGAAAAAAATGATAATTTTTTTCAAATAGAATATGAGTATACAAACCACACTTAAGTGCAGGCCTCATGCTCCATGCTAGATGGCCAACAAAAAAATGAACTCAATGGCCTTATTGGTGGATTTTCTCTCATAATGCTTTGTGAGGTTTGTCTTTTGTTTTATGTTTTGTTGTTCTTTTTTCCTTTTTTGCTTTCATAACTTGTAGGCTGGTTGTCCATATAGTGTGATCACTGGTTTTTGGTTTTTATGAGATTCATGTGTATATATTTATGTGCTTCTTTGACTCATTTGCTTCTGTTTATTTTTTCCTTCTCTT
>NC_022010.1:89032797-89036856 GCF_000317375.1 Microtus ochrogaster
TGTCCGCTATGTTCAGAGAGTCCAGTTTTATCCCAGGCTTTTCCAGACCCAGGCCAGCTGGCCTTGGTGAGTTCCAGTAGAACATCCCCATTGTCTCAGTGTGTGGGTGCACCCCGCATATCATTTGTGGCTATTGTAAATGGTATTATTTCTCTGATTTATTCTTCCAGCTTTTTTATCGTTTGTATATAAGAGGGCTACTGTTTTGTGACTTAATCTTGATAATGCCACATTACTCAAGGTTTCTTATTAGCTGTAAGAGTTCCCTTGATAGAATGTTGGGGGTCACTCATGGTATCATATAATCTGCCAATAGTGAAGTTTGACTTCATTCTTTCTAATTTGTATCCCTTGAACTACTCTTGTGGCCTTATTGCTCTATTAAGAACTTAAAGTAATATACTGAATAGATAAGGTGAGAGTGGTCAACCTTGTCTTGTTCCGACTCAGTGAAATCGCTTTGAGTTTATCTCCATGTAGTTTGATGTTGGCTTGCTGCATGTTGCTTTTATTATGTTTAGGTTGTATTCCTGATCTTTCCAAGATCTTTATCATGAACAGGTGTTGGAAAATGACAAAGGTCTTTTTAGGATATAATGAGATGATCTTCTGAATGTATTCTTGCATTTGTGCCTACCTATCTCTTCCTTCAACTGTTTCAAGCAGTATCTTTGTTCCAAACCTTGCAGGTGGTATTTGTGTCTCAGGAATCCAATCTTGGATGGATAGTTGCAGCTGCTGTCTTTGTCTCAGGAAGCCACTGAGTTCTCTGGGGATGGGTGGGTTTGAGGTCTGAGTGGAACTTGTAGATTACAGGGTCCAATGGCAGGTGTTAGTGCAGCTTGCCTACATGACGTATTCCCACTGACTCTCTCGTGGTCCCGGGGCTTGGCCTTGGGGTCTAGGGCCTAAGGACTGGGCTATCCAGCCTTGGGGTTGCTCACTTACTTCTTGTCTGTTTTTTATGCTGTCACCTGCATAAAAAAAGAGACTACTGAGGTTGTGAGCAAAGGGTGGGTTTGGGGGCAAGGTGGGACTTGTGTATTACGGGATTCAATTCAGAGGTGCTGGAGAAATCTGCTTGCAGGATGAGATTCAATTCAAGGGTGATGGAGAAATCTGCTTGCAGGACGCTTGCCTGCTGGTAGGTGGGGGAGGATCCCAGGGCTTTGACCTGAGTCCTAGGACCTAGAGTCTAGTTGTTTTTATTTTATCATTTTTATTTCATTATTGAGTTCAGATATATATTTGATTCCAATGAGAAAGAAAAAGCTGTTATGGATCTGCATGAGAGGGGAAATGAGGAATTGGGGGAGGAGAAACTGTAATTTGAATATATTGAATGAATTCTGTTTTCAACAAAAAGGAAAAGAAACTCACAATAA
This sequence comes from Microtus ochrogaster, assembly GCF_000317375.1. Classification (NCBI taxonomy): domain Eukaryota; kingdom Metazoa; phylum Chordata; class Mammalia; order Rodentia; family Cricetidae; genus Microtus; species Microtus ochrogaster. Next base: position 89,034,183 of record NC_022010.1, read on the forward strand.
CTTAAGAAGAATCCACAAATTTGATGAAATTCAAGTTTTTAAAAAAGTGCACTCAAACTCTGGCGGTAACTCATTTTGTGACAGCTAGGGCAGTGCAAAATGAAGGTCTTTTCTTTACTGATACCTATTTTGTCACTTGGAATATTTTAGAGTACTTTGCTTTGATTTGGTTTACATTAAGTGAAGTCAATATTAAGGTCTAAAGTGTGTTTTATTGGTGAGTAATTGTGAGACACAGCCAACAAAGTATATCAAATGATATTTAGATTTATCTTACGAAATAAAACATGAGCTGATAATTGAAGTTTATAGCAATCATACCTAAATATATAAAAATTTTGTATACCAGAAAAGTCTCCTCTTAAACTTTCATATCAATATAGGATCTTACAAAACTTACTCATTGAGAACCAACTGTGTTTAAAGATTTAGTAGTCATCAAAATGAAAATAATATACTACAAAATGTATATATTGACACTTAATATAAAATGTTAGAGAATATAATGAAACTGTATTAAGAGAATAAAATACCTATTTTATTTGCTTTACTTTTATCAAAAATTAAAAAATGTTTTTCATACACTGTATTTATCTAATAGTATTTATTTTTACCCCGTCAACTCCTGTATATTACTATCCATCCAAAAAGTCTTTTAACTTCACTAAACTAAAGATATTTGTATGCAGGCCTGAGGTCAATCCCTTGGTCACAAAAGGTAGCAAGAAGAAACCAACTCCCAAAAGTTGATCTCTGATCTCATATATTCTGTGGCATTCATATTCCTGCTCACAAATAAACACACATTAATTCAAGTGTTCAACACAAAACTTACACTGTATTAATTACAAAATTAGACACACCATTAATGAAGAAATGTATAGTGTCTAAAATTATAAAAACATATGTTATGTTTTATATAGCACTTTCAAGTGTAGAGTGGACAGTTGCATGGACTGAGGAGTTAATTTTATGTGGTATTATATTTATATATTTCAATATGACAAATGATTCTTGCAATCTTATAATAAATCCAAGCAAATTATTGCGAATTATCAGTATAGCATCATGATGAATACTGTTCTGAAGTATTTTTTTAAAAACTTTGGTGTTCTTCAGGAAACAACCTATACTTTTCTTTGTGTTGGACTTTCATTCAGTTTAATTTCAGAATAATGCACTCTCATAGAATGAGCCCTATTTACTGTTTAAGTTTGAGTATTAATTTAAGTTCTAGGTCTTAAAGGCAATGTATATACAAATCACTAGGCTTTTCTATGGAGACATCTTTTTCATTACTGTGTCCATGTAATCACCTCTTCTTTTTCTGTTTACATTGCTGCTTGGATTTAATATTAGTTATATTCTCTTGGTTTTGTTTACCTTTCTCATCTGTCTATAAAAGTCTTTGAAATTTCTTCTGTAATACTGACTTGCTGGACATGAACATTTTCATATGTGTTCAATGTTGATGAGTTTTATTTCTTCTTAAGCTATGAAAGATAGCCTTGGTTGACACACTAATCTATGTTGCCAGTCCTTTTATTTTGATGATTGAAATATCATACTGAATTTTATAGATTTTGTTGATGAGTCTGTTACTTGTTTGTATTTATGTCTATGTTCTTGTTTGTAGATATGGCTCAGTGCTTCTTTTCTATAGTTTTCCATATTAATTTCCCCTACACACTTCATGTTTTAATACAAATAAGTTCTAACCTACCCTTATTTATCTATGTGGCATCTAAGGCATGCTAGTCCTTAGATATCAATTTCCTCCACTATATTTGGGCCAGTCCTGGCATGATCTCAGAGGATATGCTTCATATATATTTAGCTTACATTCTTTCCTTTTGTACTCAGGATTCAATAGTGTCTTCCTTCCAATAAATGGTGCTGCGGGTGTCTTGCATATTCTTTTACACTATTCTTTATTATAGTTCAAATATTCCATATATCTTCCTATATTTAATTCCTGGTATTATGACTTCTTCTTCTAGTATACTATTCATGAAGCTTCAAATGAGAACTTTATCTGAATTGTTTAGCTTTTAATTCCTCAATTCTATACTGATACTTTCTTGTCTTTTTATTTTTTACTAAATTAATTTTGCATATACTTCATTGTTTTCCTTTGTGTGTGAGAGGGTGTATGTGTGTGTGTGTGTGTGTATTTGTGTGTTTCTTTATGGTAATTTAAATGCCATTTTAAAAATTATATTAAGAATTCTCAAAATCAATTATTTTAATTCCTTCATTGGGATCTCATCTACTTTCTATTGTACATGATGCAATAACATTTGTTCCTTATGAATTTCCCACATGATACTCTGTGATTGCCAAGTCTACATGTCCCTTTACTTTTGCAACTTCAGTGTATCAGTACCCAGTGGATCAAGCCCTAATATTTGGTAAAGATATGTTCTTGAATATAAATGTGGGAACATTAACTTTCTAAACTTGATGACTCATGGTAATTTTTACATGATTGTCACAGTGCTTTAACAAAGCATTGAGATAAAGGCAAAATTTCTTGGTACCTATATTTATGCTTATTTTATGACTTTTGAGTGTCATGTTAATTGAGTTTTCAGAGCCTCTTGTACTTATTACTTTCAGGTCTGTCCATGTTCTCTCTTTTCTGACTCTCTGTTCAATCTCTTCCACCTGAGTG
>NC_022010.1:89036956-89051109 GCF_000317375.1 Microtus ochrogaster
GTTCTATCTGTTTGAAAATTAATGATAGTGTTTGCTTAGGCTCTGGTAAGTTTTTTGTTGTTGTTTTTCTATTATTATTATTATTTTTTTTTGTCTCAGACTCCACTTCCAAACAATGTCCATACTCTCACTGACCTGTGCTCTCCAACAAATGGACTGGTTTTTCTTTCCTACTACTCTACTTTCAAATGTTCCTTCATTGTTTGTTTTCCTTTTTTTAAAAAAAAATATAGTTCTCTGTTTCTATTTGCTGTTTAGTGACATCCTACTATCAGCTACAGCCACTTTCATGGAAGAAAGCTTCCCTGTTTTCTCTGAGTAAATGTGAGCATTATCATCCTTCTTTCTTTATAGCTTCTTTTAAAATTTTGGCTTGTGTTATATGACTAAGAACAGATAATATTGGAGATTGATTCTCATGACTTTTAAGAACTATGCAATCTTCTGTTCTTGGAGAAAGCTCTTTCATGAATCACTGAAAATGGGAATGCCTTTTCAAAGTGCACAATGAGGCTATTTAGTGGCTATTTTCTCTATCATAGATTATATCTATACAGATCTCTATGTTATAATCCACTACATTCCAAGCTACATAGTATAACTTATTGCTTTGAACAGAAAAAAACCATTATATCATGTTTCCTATTTCAGGTTACACTACAGAGTGCCTAAACAGATTTTAATGTATTTTATTTATATCAATGTAGTCACATCTATAACTGTTATACCGAGACATTAAGAAGTTTGGAACAGAATATTCCTTTCATAAAACAAAAATAAAGACAATTAATTTTGGTAATATGTTAAAAATAAGTACCAAATTATGTTGTAAAATATAAATATTTCTTAAACTTGATGGTTAATTAGTCCATTCCTTGATCAAAACAAAACAAATCACAGACACATACTGAAATGCTTTCCACTTCACTCTCAAATCTAGTCTTGTAATTGAAATTTCTTCTAAAATGAACATCTCATATACCATAGCTCAGATGATGACATCTGGGGAGAAATACAAATTTCAGAAACTTAGATTCAGAGCTAACTTTAGCAGTAGAAACTAAAGCAAGATTTTTTTAAAAAGACATAAAAATATAATTAACATTTGACTCAATTGCTTATAAGAGAACATGCATCAAGAAAGCAATTTGTGCTGAAGATATAGTAAAGATTTATGCAAACTATAGCTGACATAGGAATGGAATTTTGTAGCACTAATTAACATTAGCATATGAAATACATTGAAGAATATATCAAATGTCAGTGAAGAAAGAACTTAATTCAAATCTTCGTTTTCTAGGTGTTTATCTTGAGTTTTAGTTGAAGTCAACGCCATACCATGTAGTGTAGTTTCTTGGAAGTTTTAGTTTTTATGATTTCTAGCCAAAATCATATTTAAAATCTCATTAAAGCTCTATTTACTATATGATAAGATTTTTTTCCTGGGGTGATACAGCACATATATCTACTCATTCCTGGTGGGGAGTATTCATAGCATCAAAGCACAACTTGAACCACATGAATTTTGTCAGAGTTACTTACAACAATATGGGAAATGGGTTTAATATAGAAACAGAAATTACTAGGAAAACTCCATCACTATAGCCCACTTCAGCAATGGTGACAGTTCATAAAAGCTCAGAACCTCGAACACACTGCACAGTCTGAGACAACTGAACAGACTTGAATATATCCTTTCCAAATAATTCAGTTTGTCTAAATCTCTTCCAGGAAGCTCTGTTAGTTTCTGCTTCTTCCAGGCATCTAGTCTGGTCTAAATTTCCTTTTTGCAGTTTGGCTTATTTTAAATTAATTTACAGCAGTCCTTATTGCATACTCTGAGTGAGAGAGAGTGAGCGAATTTGATCAGTTTCAGGAACTTCCTGAGTTATTTTGAATTGTTTACTTTCTGTCTTAAGGAGCTTCCCCCAGGAAATTGTATATTTCAATCCCACAGAAAACTGATTCACAGCGCTACCTAACTCTGCAATTTCATAGAGACCTGAAAAAATATAAAATAAGCTAGAGTTTATTTTCCTTCTGAAATTACATTAATTTTATCTAGGAAACATTTTTATTCTTTAGAATGTTAACTGTTAACATGCTTTTATTTCATAAAAAGTATAAAATAATTTCACAATATAACTCAAACATAACAATTAGTAGAGATATTTGTCTTTAGATATTTTTAGTGGTTCCTGTAAAAAATAATCACTCCTTTCCTTTCTCAGAAATGTACAGTCAAAATGTTAAAGAAAAAAGCATACAGTGTAGTGCCACTTAAGAATGGGTAGGAATTTGTTCAGGGCATGTATCATTAGGCAACTCTGTTATTCAGTGAATAGAATAAAGTTTACATTGATACAAAGTCATATATGGTATCACACGGTCAGAATAGTAAAATCTTATAGGTGCATTCTTACCAAGAGAGTGTACCATAGCCCAACCCTCAATATATGACATAGAACTGTACATTACTTTAATGGATAATATGGTAATTTGAAAAATGTTTCTAATATAATAGGCACTAAAATTGTGAATAGATATTGGTAGCATAAGTACATCTAAACTAAGATTTCTTTCATTATTGAGACATCTAAAATACTAATATCCCATGTTCTCAGTTGAAGGAGTAAGAGTTTATGAATCTAATTATGGGAACAATTGGTCTTCTTCTTTTTTAATCTTTCATAGCAAACTTTTTGTGGTACCACAGCAGTGATCTTGCTTTAAAATGATATTTTCAGAGACTTGAATATTCTGACAAATTTGCATCTCTTAAAATGAGAATCCCTCTGTTTTATTGAAAAACACAAAGGGAAATCATGGGAAGCAAATGTAATTTTGGAACCATTTCATTAATGGAATTTTAATGACAATATTTGATGCATGTTTGAAGAGAGATAATCACCCTACACACTCAGCTTATTAGAGAGGAAAAGAGATAACATTGCAAAAGATATTCTTATGGCCAATGGTCAAACTTTCACTAGTAAAGTGGATCATCTGAGAAGGAATGAATGACATTACGGAGCTAACATTGGGAAAATGGAAGGTAAAGTTTCCGTTCTGTCTACTGTCCTTGACTAACCAGATTAAATAAGAAGTGAATTATAAAATACATTTACTTCTGAGGTACCAAATTTCCTTCCTTGTATCTTCTTTATTATGAGAATGTTCAGAGTTAGTATAATGCAATTTTATAAACAAGTATGTCTATGTGGTACCAATGGAAATGTACCCATTCCATAGTTGCTTCTCTTAAGTGGAGTAATGAAGTGTAACTGAATAAACCTAATGAACAGTATGAAAGCTTCTATAGAAAAATGAGGTTATTTTTTCTATTTGTATATAGGAAACATTTAACATCAGAGAGATAATTAACATGATTATATTACTTCTTATAAATATTTTAAAACAATTGAAAAACAATAGTTCAGCTCACCTCTATCTTGCCGTCCTCAACATTCTCTGCAAATTATGGCTAAAATTTGAGGAGAGAAATGTGATTTTACACATGCATTTAGTTTAATTTTTAATTAAGGTCATCTCTTATAACACAACAACTGAACAGATGAGCAAAAGAACGTGAACAGAATATAGTGGCCAATAGTAGCAATATACAATGTTATAGATGTGGCAATGGCAGGTAATTCTTGTTTGTTTTTAAACAGATTCTTTTCTCATCCAGTTTATCCTGATTACAGTTTTGCTTCCATCTACTCCTCCCAGTTCCTTCCCACCTCCCCTCCCTCTGGATCCATCCCCATTCGGTATCTAGTTAAAAAAAAAATCAGGCTTCTAGGAGATAACAAAACATAACAAAATAAAATATATATGAAACAAAAAACATCAAATCAAAGTTAGAGGAGACAAGACAATAAATAAATAAATAATCAAAGAGAACTAAGAGGGCTGGAGAGATGGCTCAGTGGTTAAGAGCACTTTTTGCTCTTCCAATGGTCCTGAGTTCAATTCCCAGCAACCACATGGTGGTTCACAACCATCTGTAATGAGATCTGGTCCCCTCTTCTGGCCTGCAGGCATATATTCAGGCAGAACACTGTATACACAATAAATAAATAAATATTAAAAAAAAACAAAGAGAACCAAGAGAAAACATAAGAACCAGAGACCTATTCCTTTAAACATTCAGGAGTCCCATAAACATACTAAACTGAAAGATATGGTGTATATGCAGAAGACCTGGTAGAGGTACATTTAGGGTCTGTGCTTTCTGCTTTGCTCTCTGTGAGTTCATATGACCTTTGACAGTGCATTTAGAGGGTCTGATTTTCCTAGTGTCTCCCATCCCCTTTTTCTCTTTCTCTCTTTTCACCTCTTCTTTCCTAGAGTTCCCTGAACTCTGGGAAAGGATTTGATGTAGACATTCCATTTAGAATTGAGTCATCCAAGGTTTCTCTCTCTCTGTCTCTTTCTCTCTTTCTCTGTGTCTCTCCTAATGACTGGCTGTGAGTGGGTCTTTTTATTGGTTTCCATCTGCTGTCAGATGAATTATCTCTGATGATGCCTAAATAAGAAACTATTTAATCTATGAGAACAGTAGACTATCATTAGGAGTCAAATTATTGTTACTTTTATTTTAGACCAGTAGCATTTGGTTTTACTCTATATCTCTGGAGTATCTAGTTTCCAGTTATTTGTCACGCAAGCACTGTTGGGTATGGGTTCTATCTCCTAGACTGGATCTTAGGTAAAATCATTCATAGTTTCTGTCCTTCTGTTTAATATCTATGCCTAGTTGAGAAAAGTAAAGAATAACCCATTGTCAAAGACCATCTTAATTCCAAAGCAAATCCTTTTACCTCCTATCTGGAGCTATCTTAATCTATAAAATGCAAGGGTTGCCTATTTGAAATCAGCTGTTTCATTTGATAAGGACTCAACGTCAAATAAATTAGATCTTGTTCTACTGTTGTCAGTGGACTGCCAATGGCAAAGATACAAGACAATAACTGTTAACCATTGTAAGGAGTATAGTAAAAACATAATCAATAAGAAAGAATGAATGGGTGATTTTTTTTTATTTTAAGAGTTTGTATAATAATGAATAATGTGAATTTTAAGAACTGTATTTTTCTAAAAGCAATTACTTATATATTTTACCTTTAAAGACACATTTAATGTAATGATACCTGTGAGATGAAAATTCGAAATAATTTTTCAGGATTGCATCATTCAAGTTTATTCTGGAAATGAATACCTACTTTGTTGGATTATCTTATAAAATAGCAGGATCTAGCAAATATTTAGAAATTCTGACTTTAATAGTTAATAATTAAACCATTTTATCAATATTGTTAAAATTAAATATTAAATCTTAATTTTGTTAAGCATTTTTAATATAAAAAAGTAGGTTCCTAGAGCTAGGCCTCCACAGAAGAATACTTACCTAATGTGTATAAGGCTATATAATTAATCTCCATCATGTACATTTAAAGGCACATGAATTTGTTCTTCAATAGTAGATTATTTTTTGATCTTGCAGAAAGTGAATCAGGTGCTTTAAAAATAAACTTGTGGGGTGAGACTGTTGAATGACTACTGGCTCAGTGGTAAACAAGAAATGAGCAAATTATCATAAAAATAATTTAAGATATTGTCATTAAGTCAGTACCTATATTGTAGTTGTGATCTAACTTATACATAAAAGAGACACAGAAATGTAAATTAAATATTATATTTCAGGGCTTCATGACACAACAACATCTATTAAATGGCTTAAGTATAGCATACTATTATCACTAGATTCAAAATTTAAATATAAATAAATAGTACCATGACATATTTCATTATGTTGCAGCCATATTCAGTAGAAGGTACAAGATAAATACTAGGACATGAAGAAGGTTATAAAAATGGCATTAACATATACCTGTTTGAAAAGAATGATGTGCCATTGCACTAAGTATTATACTATTGATCTGATAAATGGTCTAAAAAATATATCTTTTTTTTTAATTGAAAAATGTTATGTTTGTCTTGAAGGCCCAAGAATCAACACTGGAAATACATTCTTATTCTGCTCCCAAGCATCATCAGTTTATTGTAATAACCTAAGCACGGGGCATCAAGGGAAGCATGGATCATGAAGATGTAGAGAGGATATCACCTGAACTCATTCTCTCTTCAGAACTCTGTGGCCCACATGGGGGGATCCTATTTTATAGGGAAGGACACATTGTGTAGCGAGGCTAAGTGAGTTATTTCTGGTCACAGAACTAGTGAGTGGCTGAGCATGCATTTTAGCCCAGACTCTAGGGTCCATCCTCCTCTTCACACTCATCTACTACCTACGGAAACATGGATGGAAAAACTGTCGTAGTGACAGTTGGAATAATTTTACAGCCTTCTCAAAGTCCAGAAGGAGAAATGTATTGTAAAAACATAAAAAGGGTTTAAAAACCTGGCGTTTATTTTAAGGAGTACACAGCATCCTCCTCACTTGTTAATTACATTCACCAGTTGAGCTTAAATGCTTCTTCTAAGTCTCTAATGACATTTGTCTTTTTGTTGAACCTGTTACCAAAATTATTTTAACCATTAGATAAAGTTTTTACACACCTCAAGGGATCAAATACAGCACGTAAGTCTCAGGTGTCACCTTACTTGATAGTTGCAAGCAAATAGAATCTGAATAGCATTCTCAGTAGAGACCCTGTGATGGAATAAGTAGTTTGCTTATGTGGATAATCAGCAAAGGCAATTACATTAATTTGAAGATGGGAAGAAATGTCAATCTATATTTATAATTGTGTCAGTCTTTAGACCAAAATGGTGCATACTGACTGAGAGTGAATGCTTCTTTTCTCATCATATCTGCTTTCGCCCTGATCAAACTGATGCTGATCTTTTTACTTTTTAATTCAAGCCTAGGTATTCCTCTACCTACTGTCAAGAGATTTAGATAAAGTATCTGTTCTTTTTGACAAAATAAACTTGTAAGTGTATTTTCCTCAGTTTGCCGTGCAGCATTTAATAATTCACCCCTTGAATTTAGAGTTTCTTGAAATGGGCTGAAATCTAAAAATATTTCTGGCAGAAGCAGTTGTACCAGACATCTTAATTATTATGTTTCCAAGGAAATGACAGGCTGTGTAAGGGAATCTGACATGTCTCCCTGCAGCTATGTGCTTTTTATATTGGAACTTTAGGGTATTATAAATTACCTAGGCCCAAGACTGGCATAAGCACAACGCTTCTGATTCAGACCAGCTGCCACACACTGAGACTGGAGGTTAACCCCTTCAAATTTCTTTTTTGTCTTGGGGTGCACTTCCCAAATATAACATTGCTAGGAGCACAGCAATTTCTGGATGGGCAGCAAAAATATCCATCTGTCTCACTCCCCTTGTTTTCTTGAAGCCTTGCTGTTTATTTGAACTATTAGAACCACACAAAAAGATCAAAGTAACCATTAAGGGTGCCACTGGAGGGGAAACAGTGGTCATAAGAGGAATGTAGGGGGGCTGGCGGGTTTTCTTTAGAGCTAATGCTTTTCACAGCTATTGTGTGATCAGAGTCCCTGCTTGCTCTCTCAAATGCCATGTTTCCACATCAAGAGAGGAACTTTTCTGTGCACCTGCTACCTCTCCCTTGGGCTGGGAGGAACTGAGTGATCTTTGAGTCAAGCAGCTGATATAACAGTGTTGCGCAGCCGATGGAACAGACTGACTTGTTAAAGTGTTTCCTGCCAGAAGCTTAGCTCTCAAAGTACTACATACTCTTGCCGATGTTTCCTGAACCCAAGCTGCTGTCCTGAGAATTATTCCACTGCTAAAATCTACAGCCAAGCTTATTCCCACTGCTGATAAGGAAAAAGGCAATAATTAGAAAGCCACGATTCTTTAAAATGCCAGGAAGTATTAAAGGGGGACTATTTAAATTCAAAATCATTAAGCCTGTAGCATTATGTGACTGATGCATTTGATTTTCAAACTGAGAATAGTGGTGTATTATATAACCATATATTTGCAAAATGTACTGTTATCTGGTGAGCAGAAGCAATGCAATATTATGAAGGAAAAGGGAATTTTAGACATCTCTAGAATGAGCTCAATTAAGGCTTTGTATAGTGTTTCTTTTCCATAGAACATTGGAAATGTCTGAATGCTTTCCAACAAGAGCATAAAACAAGACAAACAAAAAGAACCTCTCATGATGTCTCTTGCCCTAATTCACAGTGCAATTGTAAAACCAGATGAAATGGAAACCCTAGGAGTGGTTAAGATACTGTACAGTTCCATGAAAAAATATTTTAAGTGAGAATTTCTTTTACTAGAATATTTAGAAATTCTGAAAGCACAATTCAACAAATAGTGTAGGGAAGAATTACTGGCTGGTGTAAATTTACTAATTTAAGAATGACCTTCCTTGCCAATGGAGTGCCTTGTCAATCTCATTACTGACAGCACCCTAGGAGATGCTTCACCACACTGACAGAGCCATTAGCAAAAATCCTACCTGAAACACCTCATCCTTGTTGGTGACTTTATAAAAGTATACTCTTTACACATCTGCTTGCTTAGCTATTTCAGGAGATTTCCCAAAGAATTTGTCATTCTTCTTACCTATATGATATATTTCAGGCATAATATATATCCCCAAGCATAAGGAGTGTGGTTTTAAATAAGAGAATTAGCAAAAACCATCATAGATATGATATTATATTAAATATAATCTCTTCTTTACTATTAAATGTTTTTTTAATTTTTGAACAATATTTAATGTTGTTTCTAAAGATTTCAAGTGTTGATGTTCTCAACAATTCTGTGGCAAGCTATAATTAAACATTGTCATTGGCAACTAGAAAACATGTAAGAAATGATCTTAGCTCACAAAATAACATACTATACAATACGATTGAAAACTTTCAGTAATGAGGAACAATTCCTGGTTTATCATATTTTGATATAATGAAATACCAATTAATAAATGAGCTGCATGCATAAAATTCCCATTTGAATTCTTGGGTCCTACTTTTACAGTTATTCCTAAATTGTAAGCCTCCTTTTCTGGACCAGTTTATGCTCCTTCCTGAAGTTTTGTTTCCTGATTATGGCTCATATTCTCCTCTTTGGAAAATTAGTCTTGGCAAAGGACACACTCACTCTCAAGAGAAATTCTGCATGCCTCAGGATAGCTGAAAAGCACCTAGTTATGTTTATTATGTATTTTCTGCATCTTGGCTTTAAATTGGGACCAACAACATAGCTAATGCTCCAGTTAAGCCTAATAATTTCCTTTTATGTTTCCTGTGTTCCTTTTATTCTGTCTTGCTTTTTGTTTTCTGTAAACTAATTCACCTAACATTAGAACATTTCACATTATCTTCATATAAAGAGTACATTTTTCTAATGATGAAGATTTTAACCATTTCTTATCCCTAGATATTACACTTTTATATTAAGGAAATCTGCAAAATATTACAATACAAGGTTAGATTATATGCGAGATAATTTTTTTTCTACTTAGTCATGCTACGAAAGCCAACCTACGGTAATTGAGGTAAATAATGGCTCCAAGAAGTAGATTTAAAGGATAATTTCATTCCTTATTATTTTAAATCAAATGGCATTCCATCTCTATATAATGGGGCATTGGTGGATTTTGTACTGGAAAAAAGCAATTACTACATTTATAACTGGTGACTAGGAGAATAGCAGTAGGCTTAGCTTTTCCACAAAATTAGAGGGGAAAGGTCAAATCACTGCAAGGGATTGTAGTCAGGTAACTCTATCCCAGGAATAAAGAAACACAGAGTTACAGTGGGAACTCGGAAACAAACTTTCCATACTAATGTAGGTTTAGGCTACTCTTGCTGTAAAAAAAAAAAAAAAAAAAAAAAAAGACCGAACCCTCAATACTTCAAGCCTCAAAGTTATATGGCTGAGCAAGTAATCACGCTTGCTCTAAAAGCCTAACAGCTCAAGTTGGATCCCCAGAAGCTCAGAAAAAAAAAAAAAAAAAAAAAATTGACCAAAAGCAATTTGTGGAGGAAAGGGTTTATTTCATCTTACACATTTCTCTGGTCACACTCTATTCTGAGAAAATTCAAAACAGGAACTCAAGACAATCCTAGAAGTAAGATCTGAAGCAAAACTGTGGAGTAATGCTGCTTGCGCCTGCTCCATTATGTTCTGGTGGAAGCTTTATCCCAGCTCCTTGCATCAGTATACCCAAAGAGTCTAGGATGTTCAGGTAGAAGCTCCATCCAAGCCCCTGGCATCCATATACCCAAAGAGTCTGGGATATTCTGGTGGAAGCTCCATCCCAAGCTCTGCCCCCCATTTCCCTCCAAACCCTGCTGCATCTCAGAAAGCCTACCAGATGATAACCTCTTTCCAAGGGGTACTCAAGACCTCTCCCACAGGATAGTTAAAATGCTCTTCCCCCAGAAAACAGATATGTGGTTTTCCAGTCTTCTTTTCTCATCTCCTCCCTGGTGGAGGGGCTGGAAAATCATCTGTCAGCATGTTTATCCATTAAACCTGGCCTTTTTTTCTAATTAATCTTGATTTGGTTGTTTCATTGGCAAATAGGCTTATTGGGGAGCAGAAACTTTCACATTATACTACCATGACCTCCTGCCTGGACTGAAGCCATGCACAGTGGGCAGGGAACTCTCACATTAATCATTAATCAAGAAAATGCTCATTAGACTCAGTTGCAGGTCAATCTAATAGAAGCATTTTCTCAAATAAGATTCCCTCTTCCCAGATATGTCTAAGTGTGTGTCAACTTGAAAAAAATCAACCAGGACATAAGTGGTAGCATATATGTCCCTAAAATATAAAACGGACTCAAGATTCAACCCTAAGAACAGATTTTCAAAATTGCTGACATTGCAATTTTGGCAGGAGTTCAAATAAGAACACTGAAACAAAAAGAAAGGAAAACTTGGATTGTAACATCTTAGATTTTCTTAATGTTATCTTGAAGTTTCTAGGGAGGGTAAATGCTCAAGATAGTCATTACTAAAAGAGTGAACTCTTCTTATGAAAATAACATTAAATGTTCCAGTGAGGTCAATATTCCACTAGAATTTGCTATCACCTAGTTTCCCCTTCTGAGCAGAAAAGAGTTAGGTATAGTTTGAAGCAGGGAAATTTTTTATAACTTACGACAGCTTCTTGTATGCTTGGTTTCACATTCACCAGGAACAGGCACACAGGATGGAAGAAATCTGCAGGTTTCTGGAGGGATAATGTCATGATAGACAATTAAATATGTTGTTAAATAGGAGGGCCACTTCCTTTTTCCCAGCTGCTTGGCAGCTCAAACCCAAAATAATCACACATAAATTACTTAAATCACTGTTTGGTCCATTGGCTCTAGCTTCTTATTGGCTAACTCTTACATATTAATTTGACCCATTTATATTAATCTGTGTATCACCACATGGCTGTGGCTTACCAGCTAAAGTTCTAGTGTCTGTCTCTGGCATGAGATGCATGGCTTCTCCCTGACTCTTCCTCTTTTCTCCCAGAATTTAACTTAGTTATCCTTACCTATCTAAGCTCTGCTCTATCAACAGGCCAAGGTAGTTTCTTTAATAACTAATTGTATTCACAGCAAACATAGAGGAATCCCACAACATCTCCCCATTTTTCTCTTTAAATAAAAAAGAAAGTTTTAACTTTAACATAGTAATATTACATATAACAAAACAGATATCAAGCAAGAATTACAGTTATAATGTTTATATATACTTTATATTTTATCATAAATAAGGAAAACTATAATTATAATTTCTTCAACTCCATCAAAGACTCCAGAAGGATATGATAATACCTAAGTAAACAGGAAATTCATTGTAAACAACTTCCAAAACTCTAGAATTGACAGAGACATCTTGGTGCCTGAACAGTCACCCAAAGCTTTTTCTGGACCATTGTGGCATCCATCTTTAGCCTACAGGCCCATAGTATCCAGCAGACTTTTCCATGAAGCAGGCAATTTCAAAGAAAATTAATTCCGCCTATACTGGCAGTTTGTCAGTCACTTTCTTCTGTGCCCCGCAGAATATCTAGAAGACTCTTTCTTGTGAACCACAAAGGACCATATCACCTTTAGGCAAGTTCAGCAGTCATTTCTCTGTGGGTCCTGCAACATCAGGTTCATCCAACATACCATCAAGCAGTCAAAGCAACAGCAGTTTCTTACCCAAATGTCTAACCAACTCCATAAGGAGCCTCTTCAATGCCCATCTTCCTCTTGAAGTAATTGATGCTGCCAGGAGCAAATGTGTCTCATTGTCATGAAAAAGCCCTAAGTTCTTATAACATTTTGAATGCCATATTCTGTAGTCTTTGAATGGTTTGATGATTAACTATTAGCCTATATTGACAGAGGTTTCTGTTGACAGAGAAACCCATTCCTGCAGTCATTCAGTCCTAAAGAAATACACAGAGGCCTATATTAATTATAAACTGATTTGTCTAGTATCTCAGGTTTCTTACAACTTATATTAGCCCATAATTCTTATCTGTGTTAGGCATACAGTACCTTTTTTGGTGAGGAAGTCCCATATTGCTTGCTCTTTGTCTAGCTTCTTCTGTGGCTAGTATGACTTCAGACTCACTGTTTCAACTTCCCCAAATTCTCATTGCCCTGCCTCTACTTCCTGCTTGGTCACCCGGCCTATACTTCCTGCATGGCTACTGGCCAATCAGTGTTTATTTAAAATATAAGTGACAGGGTACAGAATATTGTCCCACAGTGAACCTATAATTCTCAATTATGCATTACATTTTTAAATGAGCTTTACAAACACAACACCTTAATCAAGATCAGAAATACATACACACTATTGCTTCTTTGAGAAAACATATATAATTTTAATCCCTGTTTATATTTTCACACCTACATGGTAAGATTATTACCTTTCATAAACCATAGGCTTTCACATTTATTCTGTGTTTGAATTTCCCTTGAAGCAGCTGATGTCTCTTGATATTAATTATGAACAGTACTTTTAAGATATTGTTAGTTTTTATAATGTTAATAACACCTAATAAATGACTCAGCTAAGGTTGCTTAAATATTTTTTCATAAATCTATAACATACTAATATTCCGTTTTACCTCTCTGGATGTGATATCTAGATTGAAGTGTCTAGAAGAGAATACTTGTCAAAGAGTTGAAGGTTGTGATATAAAAACCTGTAGTCGAGTGTTGTGGGCAGAAAAATTATTACATTTACATTGAAATGAGACTCTTTGCTTACTTTCACAGCTATTAAAGTGTATGTAATATTATAACATATTACAAACCAAAGCAGGTAATAACTCAACCATTCATTAAGAAGCAGAGTTCTCTTTCCTACTTCCTCAAACTAATCATTCTCTGAGTTTTACTGTAATTCTCTTCTGTGATTTTGAATTTCATATAACTAAATTTACAACACAAAATCATTCTTGTCTAAATTAATTCATCTAATTTCTTCCATGCCCTTCTTCTTCATCATTTTGTGGCAACAAGAGATATTCTAATCTCTTTTTGTGTAACTAAGTCCATTCTAAAATAATTTCTGTAAGGATTCTTGTTATAATCTACTGGCTTAATGATCTTAGAAATAAGAAATTCTGTGATATCTGCTCCTATAGCTTAAAGGATACTATTTTCTATAGGTTATTCAGTTAACAGAACAAAGAACTACAAATGTATAATTAGATATATATCTAATCTGATACATATTTATTATACATCAGTTTAAATATATATTCAAGGTAGTAAGTAATATATACATTTATACTGAATATCTTTGTGTGTGTGTGTGTGTGTGTGTGTGTGTGTGTGTGTGTGTGTATTAGATCCAAAGGGAGGTCATACTGAGGTCTATCAATATTAGTCATTATTGTTTGGATTAATAGTTATATACTTTATTGTGTCTTCTTGGTTGAATTTACATATATAAGAAACTGCCCACATGGGTAGGAGGAGCTTTAATCTAAATTCTTATGAAGCTGATATGACTAGATCTTTATGGATTTGAGGCCAGAGTGGTCTACAAGGGAAGTACATGCCAATAAGTTTTAGAGAATATCAATCCATTTCAATAATACAAATAATAGTAAAATTAGACAGAACTTGCACACACATTAAGCATCCCATATGCTCTCTCTCTCTCT
>NC_022010.1:89051209-89067742 GCF_000317375.1 Microtus ochrogaster
ACACATACACACACAGTCAAAAACGTGTCATGAACATTAGAGGATAATTAGATGGGATAAAGATTTATGGAATAGCAGAAAAATGAGGAAGAACGTGGTTACAGTGAATTGTGTTTATGCATTAAATTATCTGCTTTATAAGCATTTATAGAATCATGTATACTACAACTCAAAGAATGTATGGGCTGTTGTAAAATGTATTTCTACTGAGATTGCTTCTTCATATGATATAGAGATAATTGTGGAATGTTCACTGGTTTTGATAATACGTTGGGGTTTCAATATTATAATAGTTTTCTGAGTATTATAGCTCCATAAAATACTAGTATATGACATGAGTGGACATAAAGGATATTATTTAGATGTTAAAACTACTTACTGTTTCCTCAAGTAAATGACATATTCAGAAAATTACACACTAGTTTACATCTGTTTATTCACGTGCAAAATGAT
Organism: Microtus ochrogaster; assembly: GCF_000317375.1. Lineage (NCBI taxonomy): Eukaryota > Metazoa > Chordata > Mammalia > Rodentia > Cricetidae > Microtus > Microtus ochrogaster. The sequence continues at coordinate 89,051,663 of NC_022010.1, forward strand.
TTTGGAACTATGTTTAGACATACATTTTTATTATCATCTGTGCTATAACTTTTCACAATATAATACTTTATTTAGTTTGGAGACAGAAAATAACAATCAACAAAAAACATAATGAGCATTTATAATACTTTTATTTATTTTTAAATATAAATTTTAATTATTTGTAAATTTTACATCATGTACCCTATGTCCCTTCATATCATCTTTCTCCCTTGCAGTGCTCCCCTCAATAAACTTCATTCCTTCAGCTTTTCCACCTCTTTTCACATCTCCATTTAACTTAGGGGAGCTGCAGTATCTCATCAAATATACACTTTTGTCTAAACAATTTCATTTGCAAATGTACATTGTAATGGGGTTTTGGTCTTATTCAAGGCCTTGGCTTTTGTTACATTATCAATACTGTGATGTGGGATTCCCATCTATATGCTGTGAATATCATTGGTTAATGAAGAAGCTATCTTGCACCTGCACAGGGCAGAATAGAGGTGGGTGGGGAAAAACTAAACTAAATGATGGGAGAAAGAAGGCAGAGTCAGTGAGAAGCATGTAGCCCTCACTGGAGACAGTAGTGCCAGAACCTTGCTGATAAGTCACAGCCACATGGTGATACACAAATGAATAGAAATGGGTTAACTCAAGATGTAATTGTTATTTAGAAATATGCATAAGCTAGTAGGCCAAGCAGTGATTTAATTAATACAGTTTCTGAGTGATTATTTCAGGTCTGGGAAGTCAAAAATGAATAAGCAACCTCTGCCAACAATACTGGACCCTTATCAAAACTCTTCCCAGATATCCTGTTGCACCCCTACACTGTCATAGAGATCAGTCTCTTCAGGTGCTCCAGCAGGTCATAGATGGGGTAATGTTTGGGGTCACCCAACTGAAAGCATTGGATGTGGACCTGGGTGGCAGCTAATTTGGTTAGTGTGGTAATTTGAATGCAATTGGTCCACATAATCTCAGAGGTAGTGGTACTATTAGGAGCTGTGTTTTTGTTGGAGTTGGAAACATCTTGCTAAAGGAAGTATGTCACCGAGGGTGTTGGTTTTGTGGTTTTCTGTGATTAGAATATGGCCCAGTGTCTCAGCCAACTTTCTGCTGCCAGCAAGATATAAGACTCTCACCAACTCCAGCACCACCTCTGTCTGCATCTCACTACACTCCCTGTCATGGTGATAATGGACTGAACCTTTGAAACTGTAAGAAGTGATCCCAATTGAATGTTTTCTTTATAAGAGTTATCCTAGGTGCATTAACTGGCTTTTTGGAGCCCATTCCACATGGGGGATACCTTTCTCAAGCTTGATGCACCTGGGAGAGGCCTGATCCTCCCTCAACTTGGTATGTAAGACTTTGTGGATGACCCAAGGGAGATATTGTATCCTCCAGGGAGTCGATGGGGGATGGAATAAGTAGAGGTAGTGGGAGGAAGACAAGGATGGAGGGGAAACTGGAATTGGTATGTAGAAATAAATTTAAACAGAAACACTGGGGGAAAAAAAGGAGTTCCCATGGTCATGGTGTATCTTCATAACAGCAGAAACCCAAACTAAAACAGCCTGTGACTCTACAGCGACTGCTTCACTAAGTCTAGGGGAAAAGACAACTTTCCTGGATCCAAACCATCACAGTCAGCTTTCCTGCTCTTGTGGTGAGTGACAGAACCTGCTCTCCAGTTTGGGATTGGGCCTGATCTCCCAAGGACAGTGAAGGGTTGGGCCAGCTCAACGGTGCCCTCAGATTTCAAAAGTATGGTTCACATGGCCTCTAGTGGTAACATGGACTATGGACATTAACACAGACTCCAGCGGTAGCAGGACCAGGGATGCAGACATGGCCCTCAATAGCAGCTTGGGCTCAGAAGACACCATGGACCTTCTTGGTAGTACATAGACCTTCATAGCCCCAGCAGCAGTACCACACTTGGATATCAACATGGCCTAGACCTTGGGCATCTGAATGGCCTTTAGTGGCAACACACACTACAGATACCAACTGTGGTAGAACCACAGGCCCAGACATGGTCCTCAGGAATAGTCCATGCCCAGCTGTCATTATGGTCCAGATTGCCAGTGCCAAACACTCAGATAGCCATGGTTCAGGCATCTTAGTGCCTCTAAGACAACAAGATGGAACCAAGTGGTAGCCAAGACCCAAGGCATAGGGTTTTAATAATGACAGGAGCCATAGGCATCAACACAGACCTCAGTAGCAGCTGGATCTGAACCCAGACATGGCCTTAGGCATCTACTTGCCTGGACATCTCTAAGGCCATTGATAGCAGCACAGGCCACTCAGGTGTTCCTACCAGCAGCATGACTCTTATGAATTACCGTAATCTCAGCTTAAAAAATTCCAGGACAGGAGAATCAGGAAAAAAAAAAAGGAAAAATAAACACACACACACATATTGCTATATTGCTTCTAGTTTCTAGTTATGCAATTTTATAGTATGAAATAAAACATGGTATATTATAACATACATACATCAAGGTATTTTTAAATGTTTTGCTTTTGATTTTAGCACTGGAAACATTTTTATAAGAAATTTAAAGAAATACTTTCCCGAAGGTATTATTAATCACCGGAGTCAGTAAAGCATAGGTATTCTGTCATAGGCTATATACAATTTTTTAGTTATGTTTATGTTAAGGGAAGAAAGGTTGTTATTTGCTTGTAGGTCACATCCATTTTATATCTTAATATTCCAAAACTAATGACCTTGTTTGCCTACCTGGTCAGGTTTTCTAATTATAAACTTCAACCTGTGTGGTTTGAGTAATCTTTATACTTATCAATCATGTTAAATTATATCTTTCTTCTATTGTTTCTGAGTATTCAATTTCTTCTTTGACAATAAAATATGTTGTTCTTTTTATCTCTGCAATTAAATTCTCTCATGTAATAAATCCTGACCACAATTTCCTCTCCTTCCTCTTCTCCCAGCTCCTTACCAACTCTTCTCTCCTTCACTATATTTACTTTTCTGTAAAGGGCAAGCATCCATGATACAACAGCCAAACGGGCAAAATAAGATACAAAAGGACAAGACAAAATGACATATTGAGGCTGGGCAAAGGAACCAAATAAAAGGAAAAATTCTCAAGAGCAGACAAAAGTCAGAGACATGCCTCCCTCTACTGTTAGGAGTTTAACAAAAACACTAAGCACATAGCCTTGCTATAACAAGCAGAGGACGTGGTAGAGATCCATATGTGCCCCATGGTTGTCACTCAGTGTCTGTGAGCCCATGTGAGCCCTGCTCAGTTGATTTGGTGGGCCATGTTCTCCTGGTATCTTTCATTCCTCTGACTCCTACAATCTTTCCTCCTTTTATGCCCATCACTTCCCCAATCTCCACTGGGAGAGAACCGATGGAAATGCCCTATTTAAACTCTCTCCAAATAATGTCTGAATGTGCTTCTCTGCATCCACTCCCATCTCCTCTCTGAGGATGACTGGGCAAGGCGTAGATCCATGAGCATAGCTGAATATTATTAGGAATAATTTCGTTGTTTATTTCTATCCTAGTTCTCTGCGCTATCCAGTGTAAATGAAAGTTTCTGTCCCACCTGCTCCTGCAGCCATTCAGTTCCAAAGAAATACACAGAGGCTTATAACAATTACAAACTGTTTAGCCTGTTAGCTCAGACTTTTAGTTATTAGCTCTTAAAATTTATATTAAGCCATAAATCTTGTCTATGTTAGCCACATGGCTCAGTAACTTTTATTAGTAAGGCATTCTTTTTTTTATTAAATTTTTTTAATTAAGAAAAAAAAGTTTCCGCCTCCTCCCAGCCTCTCATTTCCCTCCCCCTCCTCCCGCCCTTCTCCCCCTCCTCCCCTCCTCTCCCCCTCCCTCTCCAGTCCAAAGAGCAGTCAGGGTTCCCTGCCCTGTGGAAAGTCCAAGGTCCTCCCCTCTCCGTCCATGGGACCACGAGGGGTGCACCCACCCACTGAGACAGAGGGGCTGATCTATTGGGAGCTCACCAAGGCCAGCTGGACTGTGACTGAAAAAGCATGGGATAAAACCGGACTCTCTGAACATGGCGAACAGTCAGGGCTGATGAGAAGCCAAGGACAATGGCACGGGGTTTTGATCCTACTTCATGTTTTGTCTTTGTGGGAGCCTGGCCAGTTTGGATGTTCACCTTCCTAGTAAGGCATTCTTATCTTGCTTCCAATGCTTCTGGCTGGTGACTGACTCTGCCTTTCCTCTTCCCCAAACTCTCTTAGTCTGGTTGCCCTGCCTTTTTTTACTGCCTGGATACTGGTCAATTGATGTTTTATTAAACTAATATAAGTGACAAATTTTTTACAGTATACTAGAGCATTTCTCACATCATTTCCCCTTTTGTCTTTTCAAAACAAGAACCCTGAATCCACCTCCTTTGCTTAGCTTTTTTTCCTGACTGATATCCATAACAACTTGTAACCAACATTCCAAACAAAGACAAACATCAATAATCTATGTTTTGGGAATCTGTGCATAGTTTTTTAGGCTATTTTCTGCTGATTATGGGTGCTAACAATCTTATGGGGACACAAAGAAAATTTAGGATTATGGTCAAGAGTTGACTGGAGTATCCTGTGGGGCTTTATATTCTCACCCAGCAGTCTTGAAGCTGTTTTGAATGTAGAATTTGGAGTAAACTCTTCAGGAGAGGTTCTCAGAAATGTGGTATCATTTGGGCTATCCATTCCCATTGGAGATTTTTTCAGGGGATCTTCCTCAATGAAACCTGATTTTTTTCTGAACCCAGAATAAATCTAAAACTCTTCATTTCCTGTGGAAACAAAAGTAAAACCTCTTCTCCAAAGTAACATAGCTTTTGTTGTAAATTTTGAATTCAAGGTTTTTTCAAAATATACACAAAATATATACATTGCATAAATTCAACTGCATTTGTTTATAATCAAATATCTTTCAGTAGCTCCTGTTCCATCCTCAGCAGTCAAACAATTCAATGACATCACAATAACATAATATCCAGACTGTATTTCCCAATGTTATGTGTTTTTTTAACTCTATTTCTTATATTCTTATCATTAATTTTTGGGGGATTTTTTTTGAGATAGGCTTCGCTGCTTTCTTTGGCTGTGTTGGATCTCACTCTGTAGACCAGGCTGGCCTGAAATTCACAGAGATTTACCTACCTCTATCTCCATGGTGCTGGGATTAAAGTCATGTGTTACCACACCCAAATATATTTCTTTTTTAAAGACTTGTTCTATCTTTTTTTTTCTTTTCTCTCCCAAGCCCATATATAGTTTAAACACATTGTAAACTGTTTATAGGATTTTTTTTTCCATCTGAATCTGTCTTTGTGGGTTTGTTTGTTTTTTTTTTTTTTTGTTTTGTTTTGTTTTTTTTGTATATCTTTATCTGACCACGTGAGTCCTTAATTTGCTAAACCTCAGATTTGGTTCTTGAAATCCAGTCTCCAATTCTATGCTATTGAGGCAGAGTAAGGCATGGTCTCACTCTTGTGGCATGGACCTCAAGATAAATCATACACTGCTTGGCCACTCACAAATTCTGTGGCACCATTACAAAACACGTCTTGAAGGTAGGACAGATTATAGGTCAAGGATTTTAAGGTTGGGTTTTTATCTATGTTTCTCTTTCTGTAGCATACAGAATACCTTCTCATGCCAAAGAGAGTAGAAAATGAGGTGAAAGCTCCATTTGAGTGTCAGTTTGACCTCTCTAAGTTCAATGAACTGAGTGGATATTGTTCTGAGCAATGGGGCCCTGCTGTCAGTTTTGGGAGAGGGAACATCTGTTCACTCAGAATGGCTAATATTGAAAACACAAGTAACAGCACATGCTGATGATGACTTGAACAAGGAGGATTCCTCCATCACTGGTGGGAATGCAAACTTGTAAAGCCACTACAGAAATCAATATAGCATTTACTTAAAAAGTTGGGAACTGATCTACCTCAAGACCCAGCTATACCACTCTTGGACATAGAGCCAAAGGATGCTTCGTCCTATTACAAGGGCACTTGCTCAATTATGTTTAATGTGGCTTTATTGATAATAGCCAGAAAATTAAAAAGATATTTTGCTTAAATAATAATTCCATTAGCAATGTTTCTGGGCAATGTCTATTTCCAAATTCCAAGAAATTATTTTCTTTTCTGGTTTCAAAAAGGAAACTGCAAATGTTATTGTACCCTGGGATTAGGTAGGCCCCTTCTGCTCGTTTGGCTTGAAATATATCCCATCGTACTTTATTTACAAAATTAAATAAAATTCTTTGATCAGAATATACTTATTATTTTTATATATCTTAGTGTACAAAGAACCTGTAGTAAATGCAGTAAAAAGAAACACTAAAAGTTTAAAGACAGAAAACCTGTTTGTGTCACAATGGTAATTTATATTGTCCTCAACTATTTGCTTTTTTCTTTTCCTGTGGATTCATCCCATAACTCTACCCCTCGAATTTTAGTTATTCCTTCTTTTCACCATTGTTAACATTATCTAAGCAACAGAAGCAGGGAACAGAATACATTTATCTTCTGAGCAACTACTTTGGTAGCTTTGTCTTCTGCTGTGGGACAATGGTTTTAACCTGTACGCATTTGTTTCTTGTACTTGTTTAATAAAACGCTGATTGGCTTGTAGCCAGGCAGGAAGTATAGGTGGGTCAATGAGAATAGGAGAATTCTGGGAAGGGGATGCTGCAGTCTGCAGTCGTGGCCCAGCCTCAGAGGAAGCAAGATGTGACTGCCTCGTTGAAAAAGGTACCAAGGCATGTGTCTAACACAGACTGGAATTATGGGCTAATATAATTATAAGAGTTAATAACAAACATGAGACATTAGGCCAATCAGTTATAACCAATGTGGACCACTGTGTGGTTTCCTTGGGACTTAATGACCTCATGAACAGGGTAGGACAGAAACCATGGAAAACAGTCTTCTCCCCATACCCCCTTGGACCTCTTGTGTTTAGTGTTATTAAGTGACCCGAGTGCTTTGTTCACTGGGATGGCTAAATGAAAAGACATATGATGTTTCCTTGAGCTCGGACTATATCTCAATTGGAAAAGAAGTGCATTAATAGCTATGCAATATAAAAAAAAACTGTCCAGTAATTTAAATTTCTTTATTTTTTTACTTTATTGTAATCATATCTGGTAGATTCAGCATTGACCTTGAACACTGAAAATTCTTGCACCAAGAATGTTACTATATCAGACTTCTCTTTTCATCTATAGGTTCAATAAGGTGCACTATACCAATGAAACAATAAGAAATAGTCATAAAAACACTAAATAGGTTTTTTAAGTCTATTGAAGATTTTGTTTCTAAAATAATGCTTTTATTTTAAAAACAGGTAAAAACATTTAAAACTACATTGCTTAGTATAACATTTGAAATGGAATATATGTTTAATATTTGTAAAAGCAAAACAAAATATAGACTGCTACATAGCTTCTTATGATAGCATGCTAGTTTAATTTAAAATTATATTTTAGGGAATCTATAGTACTTGAGTGCAATCAAACCCCCATTTCTTAATTATAGTATATTTTTACTATGAAATGCTCATAGTAAATCCTTGGCCCAGTCAGTATTACTTTTGGGAGATGAGCACCATTTAGATACTCAAGTGATGGGTAAAACTGCTGATGAAATCATAGCTGAGTGTATAATGAAGAGGTGGGACATAGTTGGAGTAAATGAAAGTTCAGATTTAGTTACTAATCGTGGTATCCTCAATACTTACTAAACATGGTTCCCACAATACCTTTCTCTCTCACTGTCGTTGCTTTCTGATCCTCATGTAGTGCACATACCTACTTTACGATGTAATCTCTTCGTCAGTGAGCTTTCCCATGCCTGGAACAGGAGAAGTAGAGCTAAGTGACTATGGGTTGAAAGCTCTGAACCATGACATAAACCAAATTCTTTCTTCTAAGTTTTTGTTTTCAGTATTTTGTTACAGTAAGAAAAGTGACCAACACATGTGCCTTCTTATGGCCTTGACTTTATCTTATCTCAAAATAAAATTTAAAGACACTCTTAAATATCATTAATAACATATTTATTCAACATTACCTTACCACTAGCCTAGAGTTTCTGATAGAAAGGTGTCACTAATAACAAAATAACTAGAAAGAATAAAAGAGATTTACATGTGTGCTCTTTTAAGATTCTTTGACAATAAATACCTAATGGCACACCATGATGTGAAAATATATAAATCACTGAATTCTATAACAAATAAATTTTATCACTGTGTTAATAAATATAAACCCATATTACAGATAAAATCATTGTCTTCCTAAAATATTTATTGATTGTATTTATTTTATTTGTATTTTAATCCCCATTGATTAACTTCCTAAGATAACAGACTTTCTTATGACTTTAATATATTTTAGACTATTCTAAATAAAGCATAGCGATGTTGGTGAATGCAATTATACAGTTTACACCTAATTTGATAGGTTCTTCTATTTCTCTGGATTCAGTTTTTAACAATATAACAAATGTTATTAAAAATGTTTTCAAAGATTAGACAAATGCCTTTGGTTTTTTCATCTAAGAAATCAACTACTACACATTTTTGTGTATAGATAACTGGTCTCTGTGATTTTTTTTTAACTTAAGTGGCTTAAAATCTAAGGCTAACATTAAAAACAGTGTTAGAAAGATTTCAGAACAAGAAAATATATCCATTTTCTTAGTACAAAGAATCTGGGTCACACATTCATAAGACTGGAAATTTAACTATTTATTGATAAAATAAGCATATTAATTAAAAATTATATAACATTTCAAAATTTTCCATGAGTAATAATATTTTATATAGTTATAATAATTCATTCTTTTCAGGCTATAACTTACAACACACTGACTATGTGGTTTATAGTTGTTCAATGAATTGTGATAATTTAAAGATAAATGTCTAATTCATTACTATTAATTTGCCTTGTAATTAATCCTTATTTTGAATTTATTTAAAAATTTTGTTTTGGCAATTTCAAACTTTCAATAACCCTTACAAGAGGTCTTTTACCCACCCTAACCCAATTTTCACTCTATGCACTAGAAAATGAAATAAAATTAATACTTCATATCTTATTTTCTATAATTTGTACTTTTAATTTCTATCTAAGCACAGTTTACCTACTCTCTATCCCTCAAAGTTTTGCTCCACATTCTCTCCCATGCAGAATTGACTCCATTTCTGACACTTATTAGAAAAGAACAGGTTTTTGAGCTGGGCGGTGGTAGCACACATCTTTAATCACAGCACTTGGGAGTGAGAGACAGGAAAATCTCTGTGAGTTTGAGGCCACCCTGGTCTGCTACTAGTTAGTTCCAGGACAGGGTCCAAATACTACAGAAAAACTTTGTTTTGGAAAAAGAAAAAAAAAGAACAGGCTTCTAGGAGATAACAAAAAAAAAAACTGTCAAAATAAAATATAATATAATACAATGAAAACCATCACACCAAAGTTAGACAAGACAAACCAACAGAAAAAAAATGGACCCCAAGAGAAGGCACATAAATGAGAGACCTCTGACTCCTTTCCTGCTCTTGGAACTCTTTTCTTCCAGTTGTGTAGCCTTGTCCAACCCACATATTAGGGTTTTTTGCCTTGTCTTATTGTATCTTGTTTTGTCAAGTCTTGTTGTTGTCTCTTGAAAGCTTGCTCTTTTCTGAAGAGACATGAAGAGGGAGTGGATCTGGGAAAAAGGTGAAACTGGTCATAGCTGGGAGTAGTAGACAGAAGGGAAAATGTGGTCCAGATAAATTATATAAAAGAGGAATTTATTCAATTAAAAATAATCAGAGACATGCCTGTTTACACTTTCAAGGGTTGGATAAAGGGACTAAACTGAAAACTATAGTGTATATGTTGTAGATCTATTAGACCCACAAGACCCTGGGCATGCTATAGAGCTGTGTGCTCCAAAATCTCTCTCTCTCTGTGTGTGTGTGTGTGTGTGTGTGTGTGTGTGTATTTAATGTGCTGATGTGGGGTTTCTGTATTTGTTCACATCTGCTACAGGAAGATGCTTCTCTGATGATGACAAAAGAAGGCACTATTCTATGAGTGTAATAGGATCTCATTAGAAGTTATTTTATTGTTACACCTTTTTTAACACCAGTACTATTTGGGTTTAGCTTATATTTCTGGGATATCTAGACTCTAGTTCTTAGTCACCCTAATAGTGTCCAGTATGGATTCTATCTCACGGAGTGGGTCTTAAGTCAAATCAGACATTGGTTGGATACACTAGCTTTGTGCCACCGTTTCTTTAGAATATTTTGCAGGCAGAACAGATTGTAGACAAAATGTTTTTGTGGTTGTGTTAGTATTTACTTTTCTACTTTGTTAGCCTGCAGAGAAACTTTCCATGTCACTGGTACTAGAACTTAGGGGTAAAGATTCTATGAGGGCACCAGCTTGACCTCCCTGAGTCCAGTGACTTCTGTAGATGTTGTCTTAGCATTGGGGTCTTACTGTAAGTGTATGGAGAGCAAATGGTACTACTTGTCTGAACATGTAATCCTATGTATTTAAGTACTTTGAAAAAGGTTATTTTCAAGAAATGAAATAGCCTCAAGGTAACTGATATTTTCTTTCATGTTTCTCCTTTTTTTGAAAATAAATTTTCTCATAAAATATATCCTGAATCCCATTCCCCCCATTTCCTCTCCACATCCCTCCCATCTGGATAAATTCCTGTTTTGTTTCTTATGAAAATAGAATAGGCTTCTAAGAGATAATAACAAAGCATAAAAAATAAAATATAATAAGAACATAAAAAAGCATTAAATGAAAGTTGGACAAGGCAAACCAACAGAAGGAAAAGAGCTCAAGAGAAAGCACAAGAATTAGAGAACCATTCATCCACACACTCGGGATTTCCATAAAAACAATAAACTAAAAGCCAAAATACACATGCAGAGGGCCTGGTGCAAATTAAAACAACTTTGAGATACTATCTTCCACTTGTCCGAATGGCTAAAATCAAAAACACCAATGATAACCTATGATGTGGAGTAAGTGGGACAATCATCCATTGCTGGTGGGAATTTAAATTTGTGCAACCACTTAGGAAATCAGTGTGGTGGTTGCTCAGGAAACTGGGAGTGAACCTACCTTACGATCCAGCAATACCACTATTGGGAATATACACAAGAGATGTCCAATTATACTACAAAAGCATTTGTTCAACTATGTTCATAGTACCATTATTTGTATGGTATGTATACCCAGAACCTGGAAACAACCTAGATGCCCCTCAATGGAAGAATGGATAAAGAAAGTGTGGCACATCTACACATTGGAGTACTACTCAGCAGTAAAAAGCAATGATATCTTGAATTTCGCATGCAAATGGATGGAAATAGAAAACACTAGCCTAAGTGAGATAACCCAGACCCAAAAATATGAATATGGTATGTACTTACTCATTAGTGGATTCTAGCCATAAACAAAGGACATTGAGTTTATAGTTCATGATCCTAGAAAAGCTAAGTAATAAGGTAAACCAAAAGAAAAACATATAGATCCTCCTGGAAATTGGAAACAGACAAGATCACCAGGCAAAATTTGGGAGCATCAGGGTGGGGGGTAGGGGAAGGGGAGAGGGGAAAAGGGGAGAGAGAAGGGAGAAGGGGAGGGATGCAGAAAGCTTGGGGGAGTGGGACTGGTGAGATGAAGAAAGGATGAATATGGGAGCAGGGAAGAAGATATCTTAATTAAGGGAGACATTTTGGTGTTGGCAAGAGGCTTGGCTCTAGAGGGGTTCCCAGGTGTCCATGGGCATGTCATCAGCTAGGACCTTGGGCAGTACAGGAAAGGGTGCCTGAGCTGGCCTTGTCCCAAAGTCAGACTGATGATTATCTTGAATATCACCATAGAACCTTTGACTGGTCACAGATGGAGATAGAGGCAGAGACACACATCAGAGCACTAGACTGAGCTCCCAAGTTCCAGTTGAAGAGCAGAAGGAGGGAGAAGATGAGCAAGGAAGTCAGGACCACGAGGGGTTGGTCCACCCATTGATGCAGTGTGCCTGATCTAATATGAGCTTACCAAAGCCAGCTGGAATGGGACTGAAGAACTCAGGATCAAACTGGACCCTCTGAATGTGGCTAACAATTGGGGTCAACTGAGAAGCCAATGATGATGGCACTGGGATTTTTCTCTGCTGGGTGTACTGACTTTTTGAGATCCTAGTCTATTTGAATGTATACCTTCCTAAGCCTGGATGGGGGGGGGTCTTGGACTTCCCACAGAGCTGGATACCCTACCCTCTCTTAGGACTGGGGGGGAGGGGTCAGGGAGCTGGAGGGAAATGGGAGGAGAGGAGGAAGTGAAAGTTTTGAATGGCATTATTTAGAAAACAATAAAAAATGTTGTCTCTGATAAAACTCCATGCAAATTAATACAGTAGTTCCTTTTAGAAGTCCAAATGGTCAAATGCCTGTTGAGAGGAAGAGTGCCAGTACTGTGTCATGACTCCTTCTGATAAAGAACTATTGCAACTTTCATTTTCCATTTTACCTCACAGTTTAAGTAAATTAACACATACCAGTTTTCTAACTTGGACCAACCATTTTCATACTTAATGAGTAAAATTCTCATAATGCCCCAGCAAGACTGTATTAATATCCCCACTTTGCAAATAAGAAAGAAGTAACGTAATTTGTCTAGAGTAATTAATTTTAAAAAAGTGACTGAACCAGGACTGATTGTTTAAAATCCAATATTTCCTCACAATCCCCTGCTGTGAAGACATTTTTACTGCTATTGAACACATCTCTGCTAATTTACATAGAGAGCTGATGTCACAGAATTATAGCTGAACCCATATGGCTCCTACAAGTCTTTTGCTGTGTCTCCTCCTAGCCATAGCTTGTTGACATTATCAACTTTATGATGCCTTGCATACATGTTGCTGGCCTAAGTCATAAAAATCTTTTAAGAACATACTTGTATTCTAAATTCTATCATCTTTCAACTAAAAATTACAAGATCCATTTAGGTAATGTATTTATTACCCACTTGTAGAATGCCTATATCACGTATTTTCTGTCCCAAGATTAGATTTTAGGCTGGCTTCAATAACAGTTTTTCTTCTGGTGATTTTAGTGTTCAGTGCTAAAAATCTCACTCTCACATTAAGCTCATTATTTATCTACTGACCTTTCTTTTATTGAATGTGACCCAAAACACATTCTGCGGCAAACATGGTCATAAATTGAAAATAAATCATGCCCAAGACACAAGTTATGTACAGAAACTAAAATAACACTAATTCATAGACCCTTAGCAATGAAAGGAAATGGAGGGCTATGTATTTTGAAACAAAAGTCCTCTCTATGACCTGCTGGAAAAGTAAACATCATTCGTTTTTCTCTTTGAAATATTTATCTTTTATTCTACCTTAGGATGTAGACATTTCTTTAAAGTAACAATCTATTAACTGTCGTAAAGAACCTGACATCTGAGAGACAAAACCCAGATCTCTAAATTCTATGCTTCAGCTAGTAGAAATATGACAAATATTTCTTTAGATATCTGAAGACAGTCTATTGAAGAGTTTAAGTAATTGTTCAACCTCGACTCAATATCCTCTGAAAGTGAGCACTTGCCTCTAGTTGATCTTCATCCACTCATGATCTTCTAGTCTTTTCCATTTCAAATGATGTTTGACATTCCTACAGTGAGTGTCAGCTCTTAGTAATATTTATTTTATACACTGCTTATGTATTAAAAAGTGTATATATTTAGCGTAGACTTTGATATGTACAATAACTCACTAAGCTTATTTTTGCCATCATCTCACTCCTTTCTAACCTTAAGAATATAATGTTTAAATAGACTCAAATATGTAAGGAAACATAGAATGTAATATATTGCATAGATATTATAATTTCAATATATTTTGTTTTTGAGTAATAGTAAAAGCTATAAAGAATTATTTGCAGTGGAGAAAATACCTGAAATTCAGTCACATTTTATTATTTTATAAAAATAAAACTAAGATTCAGGCACTAGATGTTTCATTATGGTTTTTGTTTAATGTATTTGTTTTTGAGAGAATGATTATATTGTTCACGCATATGAATTATGACCCTTCCAACTCAGTCTCTGGATTGTTGAGATATTTATATTTAGGTGCCATCATACCACACCTTCCTGTGGATGCTTGACAGGCAGAGGAAAGGTCAGAGGAACTGGGTAGTGGCATCCTTGGCATTAACAAGGCATATTGTTACTGAGACGAGCAGAGCTCAGCCTCTCACAATTTCTTCAAGTTCAACCTCTTAAGAACTAAAACGTTTTATAAATATACAAGCCTATAAATCAATTTAATTATGTAATTTTATTATTAATATGCTAAATATTAATTATTAAAATTCATAAACTACACTTTAATAAAATAAGACATAAGCAAGAAATACATTGTCTTCCTACATACTGTCATATTATGTGAAAAGGAAAAACAGAATTTTTAATTCATCAGCAACCTCTGTGGAGCTGTTTTGTCCCATAAAAGATGACCACTTGATTTCATTGACTTTCAAAGATTACTCTCAAATAATGCTCAGAATAGAAAGGAATTTTGTAGAATGGCACACAATTAAGTATTGCCACTGGCGATTATGCCACAGCCTGTGACATGTGCTGTTGCTGGAGGCTAGATGGAAGTCTGTAATCCATGCTCCCACCAACTGTCAAAGGCAAGGAAGGTTCTTTTCTGATGCTGTTGATGACAGCAGACTTAAATTTAAGAATGAGAGCTATAAAAGACTTCTGTGACAACCCCTACTCCTCACTCCCACAACCCAAAAAGTAACATTCTAGGTATGAAAGTATTGAAGAGAACGCATAAAAATTGTGATAACGATACTGAAATATAGATCTCCACAATTCATTACTTGCAGTGGGAGTTCTGGTGGTGAAGGACTCAGTTTTCATTAACAGGCTAGCTATTGAGAGTTTGACCATGTTCAAGGGACTATATGGGCAACACAGTTTTGACTTGGTATTTACTTGTTTGCTGAGTTTTGTTTTGTGTTTGCTCTCTTGGTTGCACAAGGGTGAGAAAACAAACCTACGAGACCAGGAAAGCGAGTGTGATTGGTGTACATTATGTGAAAATCCCAAATATTCAATAAACCTATTCTCTTGGAAAAAAAAACAATTAGGATACTAAATGAAAAGTTTCTGTACCCTAACAAGTCTCTCAGCTAATGTGATAATCTAAATCTGACCAAATCAGACCAAAATAGAAAAAGCCCAGGTTTAATGAATACAAAGGCTCCTGTATGGCTTTGCAGGCCCCAGAGAGGGGACAGAAAGAGAAGACTGGAAAACTACCTGTTTGCTCTTGGGGGAAGACATTTAAATACCCTGTAGGAGTGGTGTTGAGAATCTCTGCAGAGGGCTCATTGTTTAGTGGGCTTTTGGGTGGATAGAGGCATAAGGATTAGAAAAATGTTAAGTAGGAGGAACAAAGAAAGAATCACTAGGACACAGAATCTTAACTGGAGGCAAACTCAGTGAATACGGAATGTTGAATTCACCCATTTATTTTATACCCCAACACCACAGGTAGAAAAAGACAAAAGACTTTTTTTTTAACATGATACAAAGGACAAATATAAAAGTTACTTGCTCCAATACTTTGAGACATCAAGTCATTAGCATTCTGTTGTTTAGGCACTGAACCCATCCTTGACCAAGTATCCTGAAGGCAGCCACTTCCTTGGTAAAATTTCTTAAATTAAAAGAAAGAGAAGTAAGCTTAAATTCTCTGACATTGGTCAGTGTAGAGGGAGTCTACTTTTATGGGCCATCTTAATATCAAAAACACCAAATAACTACACCTTAGGTCAGGGTGTGTAGCCACTTGTTCACAATAACTTTGAACAAACTATAACTCTCTAATCTTCATACATATTGGAAATAGGCTCACATTTGTGGGCATCCACAGTAGGCAGATCTTTAACTACAGAGCAAGTTAAAGACCTGACAAAACTATATATAAAAAAATGACTACTGGGGCTGGTTAAGAGCATTGC
>NC_022010.1:89069297-89073585 GCF_000317375.1 Microtus ochrogaster
TGAACCACCATGTGGTTGCTGGGAATTGAACTCAGGACCTCTGGAAGAGCAGCCAGTGCTCTTAACCTCTGAGCCATCTCTCCAGCCCTATCCCCCTGTTTGGAATCCAACCTCTCTTCAGTTAGACAATGGCCCAGAATTTACTTCCCAGATCCCTCAAACTTTATCTGAGGCTCTTAACGTTCCCTGGCATTTTCATATCCCATACCATTCTCAGTCTTCAGGAAAGGTAGAATAAACTAACCATTCCATTAAAAATGTTCTTGTTGAGATGTCGTAGGAGCTTCACCTCAACAAGGAAAAAACTTTTGCCTCTGGCCGTTCTTAGGATTAGGGCTCTCCCCAAAATCTCCCTTTTCATCTCACCATTTGAACTCATGTATGGGTGGCTGGTTTTCACTCCTGGACTCTCACCTAAAACATCTCCCATTCCTGATCACCTGATTACTCCACATTTATCCCATCTTCGCTCCCTATTAAGGAATTTTATCAACAACTCATTACCTCAACCATGTGCCAATTTATTCCCACCACCGATTAAAATAGGAGATCAGGTACTATTCTCTCCCCCAGACCAACACCCTTCACCCCTTTCCCTTAAAGGGCAGGGATGCTTTAAAGTAAGTCTTGTAACTCCCACAGCTGCCAAGCTCGAAGGACTCTTATTGGATCCACCTGTCCCACCTTAAAACATTTAGTTTTCCAGCTCTAGATACTCCCTCATACACAGTAACTCAAACAGGTCCCTCCTCCCTAAGTTCCAGTGGACACCAAGATCAGCCACTCTTTCTCCAGTTCCAGAAAAATAAGTCTCATCACCATACTCAACGCTCCTGTGCCAAAAACTCATATACTCTCCCTCCTTCTCCTATCTGCTTTACCAACTTCTCTATATCTCCAATGTCATACTTAAATTTCCGGTTAACAACTCAGCTGTTATTACAGTGACCATCATTAAACATAGAGCTAGAGGTGCAAGGATTGTCAAAAGCCCAAGTGGTAAGAAACAATAGCAAGTTTAGGGACATTCACAGCCCCAAACTCCAAAACCTCACTAAACAGACTAACATAACAGGTTTATCACTGACTGCAACAGTGTCTCCTGGATGTTAAGGTAATTCCATGATGCTAAAGAGAACAAGTGCCTTAAGATTTGCTTCAGGTAAAACATTAAGGTGTCTAATAATTCCCCTTTATTGTAATAGGGGAGCAGGTTGCTTTTCTTCCCGCATGGCTCCCGCATGGCTAGCTTTACACCTGAAATAACGACACACAAATTGTATTCATTTTAACGCTGCATGGCCCATTAGTTCTAGCCTCTTATTGGCTAATTCTCACATCTTGATTAACCCATTTCTAATAATCTGTTTATTATCACAAGGTGGTAGCTTACTGGGAAAGATCCTAACCTATGTCCGTCTTGAGTTGGAGAATCATGGCTACTGCCTGACTCTGCTTCTTTCTCCCAGCATTCTGTTTGGTCTACTCCACCTATCTAAATCCTGTCCTATCAAAAAGCCAAGGCAATTTCTTTATTTAACCAATGAAAGTAACACATAGACAGAGGACCATCCCACATCATTTTCCCTTTTTCTGTTTAAACAAAAAAAGAAAGACTTCCACTTTAACATAGTAAAATTACAAATAACAAAACAGTCATCAAGAAAGAATTACAGTTACAATATTTATATCTATTTTATCTTTATTATAACAATAGAAAATTATAACCATCTATCTATTTTTCGACTCCATCAAAGACTCCAGAAGGATATAATATCACCTAAGTAAATGAGAAGTAAGAAACTTCTTAAACTCTAGAAATGACAGAAACATCTTTCTGCCTGGACAGTCACACAAAGTTCTTTTGTACTGTTGGGACATCCATTTTTAGCCTTCAGGCACATAGTATCTAGAAGACATGTCCATGAAGCAGGAAACTTCAAAGACAGTTCAGCCACTATCTGCTTTGACCTACAGAATGTCTCGCAGACTCTTTCATGATTCAGGAACTCCAAAAGATCATCTCATCTTTAGGCAAGTTCAGCAGTCCTCTCTCTGTGGGTTCTCTGTGTTCATTTTATGCAACAGTCCAGGCAAGAGCAGTTTCTTGCCCAAATGGCTATCCAACTCCATAAGGAACCTCTTGGATGCCCATCTTTCTCTTGAAGTAGATTGATGCTGCCAGGAGCAGAAGTGTCTTATTATCATGAAAAGCCCTAAGTTATTAAAGCATTTAAATGCCATATTCTGTAGTCTTTAAAAGATATGAAGAATGCCTATCTAACTCAAATATATCTCTATATATCTAGAAAATCTAACTAACGTGACTACAAGCTTGACTACTATAGAGAATTATTCATTAACAATCTATATTTCCTAATTATACATTACATTTTTTAATTAACTATACAATCTCAATACCTTAATCAAGGTCAGAAATACATATACATATAACAAAATTGACCTTAATATAGTATCAGTAAACCAAAATTCATATCAATGCAAATTATTCATATCTCTATCATATCCCCCTTTAAATGTAAAAGAACATTTATAGACAATATTTGGGAATATGGGCACAACTATTTCTCTTCAAACTTCTTCCTGCTGTATAGGGGCGCTGTTAATTGGGTCTTTCATGGTGTATCCTATGTGCTAGGTTCCTCTAAGTCAGCAGTTGAGCAAAGTAATTTTCTGAAGGTGTTTATGGTGATCTTTCAGGAGGGCATAGTCTACCATGCCATATTGGGAAAGAAACAATCCACAGGGTCTCATCCTCTGTGAAAACAAAAGAAGACCCTCTTTTTGAAAGCATCATATCCTTAGACCCAAATTCTGAAGTCATAATAGCCTTATGATATCCATTCTGGTTTATCTTGGCAGCCCATATAATAAAATGTCTCTCCGTACTTAGCTCCCTCACAGTCAAATAATTCAAAGAAAATACAATATACAGAATTTAAACTCTCTGTGAATTTTTCATTTTTACGTGGCTTGTTTTTCTTTATTTCTTTTAATCTATAACTATCTGTACTCCATCTCTTTAAAGACTTTACCCTTTTTAAGGCATTAACTTTATACTCTATATTCTTTTTCTTCTCTCTCCCAAGCCTATGTATGTCTAACACCATGACACATTTAGAGGTCTTTTATGTCTGAATCTGTCCTATTGCATTGCCTGTAATTTTTTACTGTCCAGGAACATTTTGCTTTGTGTTTTTAAATCACTAAGTGCTTAAGAATCTATGCTGTGACATTCCTAGATCAAAAACAGGCACTGTGAGCTTGACACACCTTGTACAACATAGTGGAGCTGCTTGTGACTCTGAGTGAGTTGCGCCCCTGAGCTGCAGGGCAGTTGGCTGCTCTAGATGTTGGCTCCACCTCTCTCTAATTTCAATATGGAGGACATACCATTTTCTGCTAGCTCTGGGGTCACCAGGTAGAAGCCTCACTCAGCACTTTAACTCTGAGACTGAGCAAGTGGCACAGAAACTCTTTCTATCTGAGTTACAGCCAAACTGGCCATGCAGAGCACTGCACAGTCTGGAAACAGATCTCTGTTTGGCGGGAGGAATTCATCATGCTCTCCCACTTGCCTAAGCCTGATTCTGCCATCTGCCCAGGTGCAGGTGGGCATTCTTCTGATCTGAAGGGACACAAAAATATCCAGTCCCATAAAAACCATTGAAATGCTTTATAGCTGGAGTTTGCACTGGTGGCACAACCCAGGAAGCCACGTTTTAAATTGGTGTGGCTTTTTTTTGCCACTATTGCTGAAACAGGAAATCTCTCTATGGCACATCCTAGCAAACAGCAAAAAGCTGTGTTAAACTCTCTTTCCCCTTTTTAAAGCTCTCTCAGGTTTTTAAGTGGATATAGTTACCACGTTGGGCACCATTCTGTAGTGATGAGGTGAGCAGGCCTGCTTTTTGTCCCACCCAGCTCCCACATGGCTAGCTTAGCCCCAGAAATAATAACAGAAAAACTGTATTCATTTAAACACTGCCTAGCCCATTAGTTCTAGCCTCTTATTGGCTAATTCTCACAACTTGATTAGCCCATTTCTAATAATCTGTGTAGCACCATGAGGTGGTGGCTTACTGGCAAAGATCCTAACCTACATTCGTCTTGGGTCGGAGAATCATGGCGTCTGCCTGACTCTGCTTTTTTCTCCCAGCATTCTGTTCGGTCTACTCCATCTATCTAAATCCTGCCCTATCAAAAAGCCAAGACAGTTTCTTTATTTAACCAATGAAAGTAACACATAGAAAGATGATGCTCCCAC
>NC_022010.1:89073685-89079758 GCF_000317375.1 Microtus ochrogaster
AAAAAAAAAATGACTACTATTTTTTAAGACTAAAGACTAGATAGACTATAAATAGAGAAATATATTAGTTACATATACCAATGAAACATAGTTTTTAATGAAGGAATATGTGGCTTATTACAGAAAAAGCATCCAAAATTGTAGTTATACTAATTCTTCCCTCCACAGACATCTTTCTGTTCTAATTTACATTCTTCTTACAATAATAATAATATCAAAGATGATTTAAACAAAGTTCTTTGGTTTATAAATGGCAGCTATTAAGGTATAATTATAGGAGTTTGCATATCATTTTAAGGAATTTAAACAGTTAAACAGATAAGTAATGATATATTTGAGTTCTTAACAAAAATACCGTATCATAAAAAATTTGGATAAGATCAGCAATAGAAGATTCACTTTGGAGGTATAGTACACATGCACAACCTACCCATACCACTAATCGGCAGGCTGAGTTAGTAGCCCTTACTCATGCCTTCCAGTTAGCAAACAGACAATCTTTAAATGTTTGCATAGACTCCAAATATGCCTTTCATATCCTCCTGTCCCACACAATTATCTGGAAGGAGCATAGGCTTCTTATGACAAAAGGAGGATCCATAACTAACTCAGATTATATTATGTACTTGTTAAAAGGTCTCCCATCTCCCCAAGACTATAGGAATTATTCACTGTCAGTCTCATCGGACTGACAGTTCCATTATTTCCCAGAGGGGGAAAAAAAACAGGTTGACCAAGCAGCTAGAACAGCAGAATTTCAGAGTCCAAAACTACCTCAGTCACCTCAGGGGGTTCATAGAGTACAGCCCACATTCTCGCAGATACCCCCTGACACCCAGCAAATTCTGTCCTACCTACATCAGCTCTTTCATCCTAATTGTAAATCTCTGTTTCATTTTGTCAAGGCTCTCCTCCAACCCACCCCTGAAGACTTAGAGTTCTTAAAAGCTATCACTGCCTCTTGTATAATCTGTCAAAAGTCAGATCTCACGATCAAATATCATAGCTTCTCTTTTCCCACCCACTAGGCCAGAAGCTCCCTTCCAGGAACTGACTGAAAGATGGATTTTACTAATATGTCCACAGTCAAACTAGTTAATTATCTCCTAGTTTTTGTGAACTCCATGTCTGGGTAAATTGAAGCATTTTCCACCACTAGGAAGAGGACCTAGACAGTTTCCAATGTTCTTCCCTGAGAAATTATCCCCCTGTTTGGAATCCAACCTCTCTTCAGTTAGACAATGGCCCAGAATTTACTTCCCAGATCCCGCAAACTTTATCTGAGGCTCTTAACGTTCCCTGGCATTTTCATATCCCATACCATCCTCAGTCTTCAGGAAAGGTAGAATAAACTAACCATTCCTTTAAAAATGTTCTTGTTGAGATGTCATAGGAGCTTCACCTCAACTAGGAAAAAACTTTTGCCTCTGGCCATTCTTAGGCTTAGGGATCTCCCCAAAATCTCCCTTTTCATCTCACCATTTGAACTCATGTATGGGTGGCTGGTTTTAACTCCTAGCCTCTCACCTAAAATGTCTCCCATTCCTGATCACCTGATTACTCCACAGTTATCCCATCTTCGCTCCCTATTAAGGAATTTTATCAACAACTCATTACCTCAACCATGTGCCAATTTATTCCCACCACCAATTAAAATAGGAAATGAGGTACTATTCTCTCCCCCAGACCCTTCACCCCTTTCCCTTAAATGGCAGGGCTGCTTTAAAGTAATTCTTGTAACTCCCACAGCTGCCAAGCTCGAAGGACTACTCCATCTATCTAAATCCTGCCCTATCAAAAAGCCAAGACAGTTTCTTTATTTAACCAATGAAAGTAACACATAGAAAGATGATGCTCCCACATCACCCCTTTCCAACAATTCCCCCTTCTTTTCCTCCCTCCCTCCCACTGTCTTCCATTCCAACACTATACCATCATAATCATAAGCTTTTAATATGTCTAAAATTTATTTCTTTTCAAACATTTTTTTCCTAAGCTCCAGGGAGCCAATTGTACCTTTCTAAATGATTAAGACACGCCAAGAACAAGTATCATTTAACTTTTCCCTTATCATTCCTAGTCTCGGGAACCCCTGGGAAATTCCTTCCACCACCCCCCAAAAACCTCCTCTATCTACCACCTTTGGGACTCTCATCCCTTAATCATTAGCATCTAAGATTTTTTTTAGGCATAATTCTCTGCCTTTCCAGCATCTTGAGAGTTCTAAACTGCCAGCCAGCCGGCTCCACAGAGCCCAGAATAAACACAAAAGTAATCAGCCATCTTAGTACGTGGTCAAGCATCTCAACTCTTCAATGCCAACAAAATCAGCAGGAAACAGTCATGAGTCACCTTACAACACCCAACTCTCACCCATTAAAGACCCTAGAATCCCCAAATTTTTATAATTAACAAAAGAGTAGAATATTATGATTTCAGCCATGATAAGGCTGACACTTCTGGTTTCTAGGGCCATGCAAGTGTGGCCAAGCCCACGTGCATGAATGGTTGCATCATCTATGTATGACTCAGCTAAGCACATGTGTGGTTGCGTTATGCATGTATGACTCAACTAAGCCCTTGTGTGCATGTGTGAGCCCTGTCATCTGCGTATGACACAGTCACATCAATCCCCTGTGTGCATGCATTAAGCAACTTTTAAAAGCTGAATGCGCCCTTTCTCAGTTTCTCTCTCTCTCTTACTCTCTTCTCTTCTCTTCTCTCTCTCTCTCTCTCTCTCTCTCTCTCTCTCTCTCTCTCTCTCTCTCTGCATACTGACCTTTGCCAGGTCTGTACACCCCGTATAAACTTCTAAGAGGATTTGTTGCATGTTCCTTGTTTCCTTTTCACTTGCATCAGGCAATTTCAGCAGGGAACATGCTATTATGCAGGCAGGCATGGTAGCTCTACATCTAGATCTGCAGACAACAGGAAGAGAGAGCTACTGGGCATCATTTGGGCTTTTGAAACTTCAAAGTCTACCCCCGGTAACATACTTTCTCCAATAAGGCCACATATCATAATCCCACTCAAGTAATACCATTTCCTGATGACTATGCATTTAAATGTATGAGCCTATGGGGGACATTTCCAATCAAATCACTGCAGGAGATCACAACATTTACTTTTGCAGACTTAAGATCCTAAGTAAAAAAAAAAAATTCATAGATCCTAAAGAAACACTTCACTATCATCAGTTGGTCTTGGGTGATCATTGCCTGTTTTCTATTTTCTGGTGGTACCTCTATGATGTTGATTCTATATAGTTTCCCCTGTAATGTTTCCCTGTTATTCAATTTGTTCCACATAATGACACAAAATTTAGTGACATGCTCATGTTTATGTTGTCCTTTCCCTACCAACTCACTCGAATTTCTTGGTGTTACCTTTTAAAATGAGATGTTGCCCATAAATTATTGAAAGCACTCATGAAAGATGACAGCACTGCATGAAATAATGGCAGTAGAGCCTCTCCACCCGTGCCTTTTTAATTATGTGCTTAATCTTCAGAGCAATAGCTCATGCAGAAAATATGGTTTTGTAAAATGTTAAGCTGTGTATGTTAAAATCAAATTGTAGGACCCATGAAGTTGAGTTTCATTTCTATTTTTTCAGTTACAGTCATCAGTTTGTTGTCCATTTAGGTGGATTTACCATATTAAATATGCTTTTTGTAGTGCAGTTATATTTTGAGAACAAAAAACTGAGGTCAAAAAAGATTCTATTTTTGTGCTCAGACGCTTTGGGACATCAGACTATGCCAAACCCTGAGAAAAGTCAGGAGCCATGAGGTCCCTACTAGTGTAAGTGTTAATTAATGGAAAAACCTGATATACACAACACTTCTTACTGCCACCTATACTCCTGCCCATGATTACACAAAAGATGTTGACCTCCTAACTTCCCTTATAGATGAGTAACAATTGACCAATCAGATAAGTTTCCAGACAGAATCTGTGATTAGCAAAGGGTCAGCAGATGTCCCAAGGATATAACCAGTGAATAGTGGACAGTTACTATGGGAGGACAAATCCCCTAAACAACAAGAGTCTATCAGAAAATAAAAGCTAACCTTCACCCAATTGTGATGTATGATAAACAACTTTGTACTTTGAAACTATAATTTTGTGACTGCTTTGTGTTTTTTGTCTTTAATATCCCTTACAATAGTAGATGGGGTCCTTCTCCCCCATCTGCTGTGTTAGACTGTTGTGTGTGTGGGCGAGAACTCATGTTGGCTTGTATACAGAAATAAAACACTGCTTTTACATTAGGAAGAGTGTAGCTCTGTGGTGGTCTTGGGGGCATCAAGACTTAGAGACAACAATATAGGAAATCTCTTATTTTAAAAATCTCACTTGATATTTTTAAATATTCATATTTAAAAATTCATTTTGTACAATGAATCCTGACTATTTGCTCTCTCTCTTCTCCAATACATTGCATACCCACTCCTACCTCTTTCCTACCTTCTGAACTTTATCTCTTTTGATTTTCATCATGATCAAGGACAAATTTTGCTGCCCACATATTTATGGATGTTTGACTTTCCCTTGGAAAATGGTTTACCTACCAGTAGCAACACTCATGATAAATACTGACTACCTTACTATCAGAAGGTATCAACTGCCTATAGCTATTAACTAAGGATGTCTCTTAATGTGCACTTTCCCTTCGGATGCTGGGACTTGTACTGGGTTGAAAATATGCTGAGTTAGTGTTGCTATCATCACTCTAAGATGATATATGCACCTTTCCTGTTGTTCCCTTTGAATTCATTCACTGACTCTTATTTTTAAAAGCTTCCACCCCTTCCCAAGTCTTAGAAGAGTGATGTTATATTATCATTAAGCATTCCGTAGATCTCATTCTTTACACCATGGCTAGTCATTAGTTTCTATGTTAATCACTATCTACAGCAAATAGAAAGTTCTGTGATGAGGAATAATATGTGCAACCTATGGATATAACAATAAGTTAAGTCATTAGGAATTAATTTCATACAATGTTATTTTAGAATACTTGAGGTAGCTTCTACCATAGGATCTATGACCTGTCTAGCCCTGAGATTTTAGTTCCTAAATGGCATAGGATGTGGACTTTATTTTGTGTAGTGGGACTTAAATCCAATCATAAATTAGTTGATTGTTCACATGATGTTCATGCAAATTTTGCATCAGTGGTCTTCTATTGTCAGGCAACTTATTACTATAGGTCACAGAACTCATATATGATATAGTTGATGAATACTTTTCTTCTCTGGTAGTGTGCATAGAACCTTTTATCACTGTGAATGTTATTCAGTAGCTATGAGATGTTCAGTTCCATATCATCTTGTTTTATCCATTCTCCATGAGTGAAATATGTAATATCTTCAGCAATATGGTATTACTATCAAGTTCTGAAGACTAACCAAGAGTCTATTGGACTTCACTAGCCAACAAATTTAAAAGGGATTGGCCACATTCAGTGTAACATGGTGCCTTGACCTAGCTAGGGGTCATGAGAAAGTGAAAAAAAGGTCAGACATGGAGAAATGTACAGAAAAGCATCATTTAGGAGAAACATAGTACACTCTGATGGAGTTAAGCAGTCTTGAGTTTTAAACACCCTAAAAAGAGGAAAAGAACTAGCTGTAGTTGCTAGGTTTTCCACTCTTTGGTCAATTTTTAATAAACATTCATTTTCACACGCATTTTCAATATTCAGCCTCAGGCCAGAGAAAAACATTGACTATCAGGGAAGGTTTTTCCAATCTCTCCTGGGTCTGAGATTTTGCTCCTTCATTTGACTGGTTCTTGTCAAACAATAGACATTCTCTCCGGAATTCTCTTGCTCACCCCCTACAGTGGTCTGACTAGTAAAAGTTGTCATAAGTGTGTCTCTGGTAGACTGGTAGAATTTCCTTATCTCTTCTTTGCTTCCTACTTCACTGCCACCTTGTATCCTTATCACCTTTTACCACTTCAGTCCTGTCACCCAACATCAACTCATGCAGTCACCACAGTTACCGCATGCTACCCATCACTCATAACCGACTCATGGCTTTGTTGTACACCATCACATCATATCC
>NC_022010.1:89080107-89084726 GCF_000317375.1 Microtus ochrogaster
AGAGAGAGAGAGAGAGCAGAATATGGGAGGATGTGAAGCAAGAAAAGGGAAGAAAAATTATAATTATATCATAGTCTCGAATTGTAATAAAAAGAAAATCCTTCAAAATATATATTAGATTGCATGTTGTACATAAGTAGACATAATATATTTATTTATGATCTTTCAGTTTCAGAAGGAATTGTTAGGTTAAAGTTTCCAAGAATTGGAAATGCTTCTTTACTTTTGATCCCTCTAATCAATCTTTATGTCTTTGATGTTTGAAAGACCAAATAAAGGACTACTTCTCTTTTAAAATAGAGTTGTTCAATACTGCATGATATTCACCTCAAGTTGATCAACCAGCATATGAACTTTTTTCAAAATCCAAAACTATTGAAAACACAAGCAATCATTTTTGTTGCTTGTTTAGTTAGATGGTTGTGTTTTTGCTGATGTTTTGTTTTTTCTTTTACTGAAAAA
Source organism: Microtus ochrogaster (assembly GCF_000317375.1). Taxonomy (NCBI): domain Eukaryota; kingdom Metazoa; phylum Chordata; class Mammalia; order Rodentia; family Cricetidae; genus Microtus; species Microtus ochrogaster. Next base: position 89,080,570 of record NC_022010.1, read on the forward strand.
AATATTTTTTCTTTTATAATATATCCCAATTTTGTTTTCCCTACCCTCTACTTCTCACAGTTCTTCCCTACCTCCCTTTCTATCCTAATATAACCTCTTTCTGTCTTCTGTTTGTAAACTAACATTTTATAAAACAATCACAAAATAAAATAAAAAAAAGAACTTATCAGCATAGGATGAAATAAGCAGAATAAAAGGAACTCCCCAAGAGTCACAAGACAAAGATATAGAGGAGAGAGTTGCTCCTTGGCACACTCATGATTCTCACTAAAACATTAAACTGGAAGCCATAATACATATAAAAGGACCTGTAGGACAAAAAGGGAGAAAAATGAGAAAAAATAAGATAAAATTTAAAATATTAAGGTGCTGACATGACACCATGAGACTAGGAAGCTCCAAAGAAGCTGTTGATTCCATTTTTTGCTTGTCATGCATCCTACTCTTAAGAGTAGTTTTTCCTCAGTGAGACTCTTGCAAAGATTAAATTTTTGTTTGCCTGTTGTTATTTATTTGAGGGAGATTATGGGTAAAGGACAGGGGCATGGGTCTATTTCTCCTTTCAGTTCTAGAACCTCATTTCAATTTCCAGATATCATTATTTAGAGTTTCTTTACAGATGACATTTTTACTTCCATGCTTGAAATGTCTTCTTCACTTACTTCCACTTTTTAATGTTTTCATAGAATTCTTTATGTGATATATTTATTTTTAATGAAATGTATCATATTCTTATAGCTATTTTAAGTTTTATAAAAGGAACCTGTCTGATGCTAAGTTGAGTAAAGATAGTAGGGAATTTTTGGAAAGATACCACTGATCTAAGTTGTCAACTTGTAAAAAATCTGGAGAAAAACTTAAAGAGTGAAGATAACCAACAACAGAAAGTTGACACAAAATGTATTTGAACCGGGGGATAAGTTCCAGCCCCATCAAGCAACAGAGCTTGGCAACTTCAGTCATATGGTTCTGACTTTGAAGGCAAGAATATAAAAAAGTGGTTATGGGATCTTCTTCCACAGCTAAGGAAAGCCATTGATGCCAGACATGTGTCAGTGGTATGTCTGCATGTAGGCTCAGAAAGACTTTTTCATGAAGCTTTGAAAGTGAAGCCAGCCTGAATTGTGCTGGAGTCCTCGAGATGCTGTAGATGCCAGTCTTGGGATCCTAAACTGCAGACTAGATGTGGAACAAGCACAAGAGAGAGGAATATGTTGCAGCCAACAAATCTGAAAGGAGGCCAAGATCTGAGAAGAGTTTTGACTCAGAATTTCATGTTTGCCCTAATGGTTTTCCTTCTTGCTTTGGTACAGTATTTCTTCAATGTTCCCTCTTTCATCTCTTTTGTAATGGTAATGTATATTCTGTCCCATTATAGGTTAAAAATATGTGATCCATTTATTATTTGATTTTTTTCATGGAATTATAGCTAAAAGATTGCCATAAATTTCAGAAGAGATTTTGAACTTTGAAGTTTCAAACAGCATTGTGACTGTTATAAAGTATGGAGACTTTTAAAGGTGGAATAACTGCATTTTGTATTATATGTCTACATGACTATGGGGGCCAGGGAGTGGAAAGTTGTGGTTTGAATAAGAATGACCCCCATAGGCTCATGTATGTGATTGTTTAATCACCATGAGTGGAACTGTTTTAAAGAATTAAAAGGTATGGCCTTGCTGGGAGAATTATGTCAGTGGGGTTATAAAAACTGGTAGGTTTCAAATGCCCATGCCAAACCCAAGTTCTCTTTTTCTGTCTAGCATCAGAATGTTGTTCTTATCTACTGTTCCAATGTAATATGTGTTACTATGTTCTCTACCATGATGACAGTAGATAAAACTTCTGAAATTGTAAGCAAGCCTTCAAGTCAGTGTTTCCCTTTATCAAATATTTTTGGTCATGATATCTCTTCACAGCAACAGAAAGTGACTAAGACAATCTTTCTGGATGACATGACCTAATAGGCACAGCACAGTGAGAGCACTGAGCATCTAACCACCAGTTTCTTCTTATAAAGTTTTAGTGCTGTTGGGTTAAGACCCCTCTGTTATAGCCATACATAACCTTAATTATTTCTGGAAGTTCTGACTTCCTAATATATTTTTAGACAATGCCTATAGCTTCTTAATAATTCACAATGGGGACTCAATTTATACATGCGTGCAGTGAATGACCTCAAAGCACACCAGATTCTTTGACACTCATATACTTAATAATGACTCTATTCTTTTAATTTAACTCAGATATAAGGAGAAAGGGACCAAGATAATAACTTGCTCACAGTAACTTGACCTTTATAAATGTAAAGTCAGTTATCTCAACCACAACTTTGGATTGCCTTAATAATACAATTGTTTTAGTATAGAACAGCACAGAGTTAGTTTAAGAAAACAGTATGCATCTAAGTTAAAAATAAAATATTTCTTTAAAACAATATATAACTAAATGTGGTTTGATGCCTTCCTTCTGTGAATTTATCTAGGTAAATGTCTATGGCTTTTAAAAATTTGTTCACACTTCTATGAGATTACCTATCTATAATTTAAAATGAAGCATTTAAGAATTGTTTTATATTTGTTATATTAATAACAATATTAAAAGGAAGTTTGGCATAATAATTACCACTCATTAGCTTGTGATAATTAAAATGTTGTGAATATGAATAAAATGTAACAAAATTCAGTTATAAAGATATTGTAGAATATAAAGACAAACTTTATTGAATTCCAAAATAAAAGTAAACTTAATTTTAAACAGATATTATTGTAGATATTTTAGAAGAACATAAGACACTTATTCTACAAAAAATATTTCCCCTTCTCTATCAAAAAATTCATATTGGTGAGAGGTCAAGACTATTCAGCTAAAATTGGCAAGTTGAATAAATATCACCAGCTAATTCTTAGGAAATACAACATGAATAAACAATAAAGCAAATTATTTTACAGGGTTAGTTTATTTTAACTACCTTATAATACTTGCTATTATTTATTTCTCAATTAATAAAATTTTAAAGTCAGTCTCAATACTAGGTGGCTGATAAAAGTAATAATGGAATACAATACTTATTTTATTTGATGATTGCTTTTAGCTGTTAAGTTGTAAGGCTCTCCAATCACTTGGGATGTCGGTGTCAAGGCATGTATCTGGGGTAGTTTCATGATTCTGTAAAGTGAGGTGGGATAGTCTACCTTGGGAATTGGTGTCCTGAAGTCTATACATGGAGGACAAGGGTTGAGCATCAGCATGTCATGTACTCATGATCTCTGTTTCCAATTATGGATGGCATGTGACCATCTGCCTCAAGTTCATAATTCTTTGTCCTCCCCAACATCATGAACTAGATTATTAAAATGGGAGCCAGAAACAGAAACTTCACATCTCTTTTTAATTGCCTTTTCTAGGGTATTTTCTCTTAGCAGCAGAAAAGTAGTTAAGATAGCTACTAAACATGTGACCACATACATGTGAGTAGGTGAGCAGAAACTCTTCCTATTTCCAAATCAGAAATTTGGGTACAGTTTTTTAATGGCCTGATCCCTAACTCCTCCTTCCATTTTTTCCAAACTTCATGGAGGGCTCTATTCCACCATTCAAAAATAAAAATAACCAAATAATATCCATCTATTTATGTAAGATATTTCAACAAAATTAAATAAATGTTTTATAAAAATACTCATAATCATGTTTCATTGGTATTTCATGTTTAACTTCATTGATTTGAATCTTCTCTCTCTTTGCTTAATTAGGCTAAGGGTTTGTCAATGTTGTCATTCTTTTCAAAACAACCAATCTTCCTTCTAGTGATCTTTTTTGTACTTTGTTGTTGTTTTACTTTTATGTTTTTATACTTTTTTGAGACAGGGTCACTTTATACGTCCCTAGTTATCCTAGAACTCACAATGTAGACTCCCAGAAATCTGAAACTCACCACAGAGGTCAACCTGCTTCTATCATTCTCTCTAATATGAGAATTAATGTGACGCTTTTTTATTTCTATTTCAGAAGTTTCTGCTTTTGTTTTAATTATTTCTTTAGATCTGCTATTTTTGGATATTGTTTTGTTTTTCCAAAGCTTTGATGTGAATCATTAAGTTTATTTGTATTCTTTTTTATTTTCAAAATTAATAATATTTTCTAGCCAGTTTGGATGT
>NC_022010.1:89085341-89086531 GCF_000317375.1 Microtus ochrogaster
ATAAAATATTTTCTAATATGTGTATTTTGCCTACATGCATATATGGGTACCACATGGGTGAAGTACCATGATGAGCCAAAAGAGAGTATCAAATTCCTCAGTAACAGATGACTGTAAATCACTAGATAGGTGCCATGAATTATGCCAAAGTCTTCTGGAAGAGCAACTGAACCATTGTTCCAGTCCTTCTCTATAATTTTTAAGTACTTATACTATAAACTCTTATAAGGATTTCCTTAGTTATATCCCATAAATTTTGGCATGCTATGTTTTTATTTCCATTGATATTGGAAAATTTTTTGAGATTTCAATATAATTACATAATATCTCCCTTCCAATTCTTCCCTCCAATCTCAGCCATATTTCAATCCTTAATGTCCTTCAAATTCATAATTTCCTTTTTTCCCCTCTAGTTGTTGATGGTGGTGATGATGGTGTATATGCATTTCCAATCATTTTAATTTTTTAAAGTGATTCATGTGTGTGAATTACTGAGTAGAATGTCATTCAATCTACATGATGGTGTTTTCTATTGTCAGATTTTAGACCATCTTAATGAGGTTTATTCTTGGTGATAGTCAATGTACATGTTTAAATTGCATATCAGTAGTGGTCCCTTTGGGATAGGTGTGATTTGGACACACTAAACAAATTTTCCATATATTTGATAGGTTATCATTGTAGAAAAATCTGCAGTCATCCTCGACTTATGGGGTTCTACCAGTGCTCTATAGGTGACAGAAGCTGGAATCAAAGCAGGACCAGACAATATTAAGTAGGAGGATGAGCCGAGCTCTCCAGAAAATCCTTAGATGGTGAGGTGGGGTTGTAAGCAAAGGGACACAGGATTTACTACCTGGAATTGTAACAGGAATCTAAGCACCATGACTAATGTGGGATTCCCCTCTGTAGGCTGTAAAAATGATAGGTTAATTTAATAAAGAAAACTGGCTTGGCCTGATAGGGTAGAGTTACATTGGGAAAACTAAATTGAATGCTGGGACAAATGCAGTGTTAAAGGAGAATCCATGGAGCCACTACTGGAGAAAAATATGCTGAAACTTTGTAGTTAGGCCATGACCACATGGTAATGCACAGATTAAAGGAGATGGGTTAAAAGAAGATATAAGAGTTAGCCAGATATACTTAAGATATTGGCCAAATAGTATTGTAAATAATATAGTTTCTTT
>NC_022010.1:89088191-89101782 GCF_000317375.1 Microtus ochrogaster
ATAATAATAATAATAATAATAATAATGGAGCTGTGAACATGGCTCATGCTAAACAGACTTATGTCCCTCAATGTTGGATTGGGCAGAGCAAGGAGGCAGGGCTGTAGTTCCCCTAGCAAGGTTGTTGCTGAGGTATTTAAGAAGCACTTAGCCCTGGCAAGAAAAGGATTACAGATACACAATAAGGACAGATACAGACACAAAAGACCTCTAAATGAGACACAGAATGTTTACAAAATGTACATAGGCTTGAGAGAAAGGTGATAAAGAGTCTAGAGGGTCATAAAAGAAAGCAAATGGTTTAGAAAAAATACATAAAACAAAGCCTTTAAAGAGATGGAGTACAGATAGTCATAGCTTAAAGAAGTAAAGATACTAAAATAAATATTAAAAAATAATAGAGTAAAAATAATAAGCCACATAAAGATAGAAAATGCACAAAAAATCTGGATTCTGTATATTATTGTGTATTGTTTGAATTTTTGTCTGTGAAGGAGCTAATACATCTATACTTTAAAGGTATTTTGCCTTCAAAATTTGGGTCTAAGGATATGTTACTTTGAAAAAGAGGTCCTTCTTTTATTTCCACAAAGAATGAAATCCCTGGAATCCTTCCAGACTACTATGGTTTGATGGACCAAGAGCCCCCTAAAAAGTTGCTATGAACATCCCCAAAATTACTTCACCCAACAAAAAGCATGAAGCAGTTTGGAGAGAACTACACCCAAATTCACTAAACGATTGTTTATAAATGTTTATTTACATTAAAAGGGGGATACACTATAGAGATTTGCATTTGTACAGATTTTGGCTTATTGATACAAATTTAAGATCAATTTTGTTATGCTGTATATAGGTATATTTTTGCTCTTGATTAAGGTTTTGTGTTTGTGTAGCCCATTTAAAAATGTAATGTATAATTAAGAAACATAGCTTAAAAGAGAATCATCAAATAGTCAAGTTCGTAATCATCTTAGGTTTTCTAGATGTACAGAGATATATTTCAGATAGATAGGTATTCTTTAACCACTTAAAAGAGCTACAGAATATGGCATTTAAAATGTTTTAGGAAGTTAAGGCTTTCATGATAGTGAGACACATCTTCTTGTGGCAGCACCAAGATACTTAAAGTGTATGATGGGCATTGAAGAGACTCCTTATAGAGTTTGCTAGCCATTTGGGCAAGAAACTGCATTTGCCTGAACTGTTTAATGAACTGGACATGTAGAACATGCAGAGAAATGACTGCTGAACTTGCCTAATGGTGTGGGCTTCTGGCAGAAAAAGTCTGCCAGACATTCTGCAGGACACAGAAAAAAAAATATGAAGGACAAACTGCCAATAGAGTCTGAACTGTCAATGAAATTTCTTGCCTCATTAAAAAGTATCCTGGAGACTATGGGCCTGTAGGATGAAGATGGATTCTCCAATGGCACAAAAGAACTTTGGGTGACTTTCCAGGCAGTGAGATGTCTCTGTCAATTCTAGAGTTTTGGAAGTTGCTTACAATAAACTTCATGTTTACTTAAGTATGATCATATCCTTCTGTAGTCTTTGATGGAGTTAAAGAATATAGTTATAGTTTTAGTTCTTCTTAGATATGATAAAAGTAAAAGAGTTATAAATATTATAACTGCAATTTTTGCTTGATAACTATTTCGTTATATGTAATTTTAATATGTTAAAGTTGAAACCTTCCTTTTTATTTAAACAGAATAGGGAAGGTGATATGGAATTCCCCTCTGTATACTGTGAATAAAATTGGTTAATTAATGAAGAATATTGGCTTGGCCTGATAGAGGAGAGTAGAGCAAGGTAGGAAAAACTAAATTGAATGCTGGCATAAAGGAGACAGAGTTGAGAGAGAAGCCATGGAGCCACTGCTGGAGACAGATGCACTGAAACTTTGCTGGTAGGCTACGACCTCATGGTGATGCACAGATTAATGGAGACAGGTTAAAGTAAGATATAAGAATTATCCAGAAATATGCTCTATCTGTTGGCCAAACAGTATTGCAAATAATGCAGTTTCTGTGTGGTTATTTTGGGAGTCTAGGTGACCAGGAAATGAAGAAGCAGAGGGCGACTGAGAACACACTAGTAGCCTTCTTACTACACATGACATTTAGACAACAGTGACTTTGTTAGAAGTGAAATGAGGTTGTTATAAGAATGAGCATTACTACTTTTGGAAGGTGCTCAAATCTCAGTGCAAGGTCATTGGGCATTAGGATGTGGCTATGCTGGCCATGGAGGTAGCTATGTCATGTGAACAACAGTATGTGAGCAGACCTTAAGTAGCAATGAGTGAGGGAATATGGTATTTTTGAGGAGCAAAGCTACTGATTTTTCAGTTTTTCCAATATGTCCAGCTTTCTATATGGATTGGATAAAATTGATTTTATTTCTGTTTAAACAATGAGTAGAACAGGCCTTGAAACATAGTTGATAAAGAAAATTTATATCCATTTGGTAAATATAATTTTAAAATGGATCAACTAATTAAAACTGAATATTTAAAAATATATGCTTACTTTCATGAAAATACATTACTAAGGAAATTCTATATTTATTTGGTAAATATGATTTTAAATTATCAATAATTAAAACTTAATATTTAAAAATATATGTTCACTTTTCTACAAATAATTTTTAAGGAAAAATACCTGGTTAAATTTTGTTTGCGAAATGTAAATGCAAATGGAAAGGATTAGACACAATTAAATTTTCTGATTCTATTAACAATTATTTCCATCCAAATAGAGTTAATAAGCTCACCTTATTGTGGAGGAAGGCATATACTAAGAGTTAAGAAAGCAAATAAGAAATGCGAATAATGAGAGGGGGGTTAAACCTCCCAGGTCATAGCCAATGGAAGCCAATGGCATGCTCAACTTTACCTAACCACTTCAAGTTTATCAAGGTGAAACATGGATAATAATATCCTAATTTGGATTTTATCTAAAATTAGTATTTGAAGAAAACACAGGAAAATATTCTTATTCTACTATTCTGTTTTACTTTGGCCTTTGAAATACAGGGTAAGTAAGTCTATCACCAATGTGATTGCTATCTTTACTAACTCCTCCAACTTCTCTGTCCATTTATCCCAAAGCCTTTATAGATCCTCAAATAATATTAAGAACTCTCTCCCCATTTGTACTCAGAACATTATTTGTGTAAAATAATCCATAGTAACCATACAAGCTTAACTGTTGTAGATTGATTATTCCACTCCTCTCAACAAAAATTAGCATTTAATTTTGCAAATAATTGTGCTTATATGACAAAGTTACAAAGGTCTGATTGTATGGTAACTATTAGAAGAAAAAAAGTCACTCTTTGATATAAATTTACCCACATATCATGAAATAGAAAGTCAAACATGAGTCTGCCATATTTTTTACCATATTTTGAACCATCTATATAAAGTAAGAAAATGTTTTCATTAGACCACAACCCATGGTTTAAACATGTTATAAATCTTTGCAATGTAAAAAGTTATAAAATAACTTAGTTGTTTGTTGAAAGCCATCTGTCCATTTTACATTTATCTATCATGTTATTAATAGATATGGTTGTTTAGCTACTATATTGTATGCAAAGCCTCCAGAGTGCATTAGAAAGAAAATTGATTTTGTAGACATTAAACCAGGTTTAAATTCTTGGCTCTATTCCTGGATATTTAAATGACTTGAAACAAGCTGCAATTACACTATGAAGTTCAATTATTCACACCATTAGAAGGAATAGTATAATTTGAATTATGAACTGTCTGAAAACAAAATGTATTATATGTATAGACACTTAGGAAAACTAACACCTATGTATATGTAAACTACATAGAATAGAAAAACTTCTAATACTATCATAACTTTAAAAATGTTTGACTAAATTTTTGTAAGGTTTATGTGAGTGTGCTGTGTACTTCCTAAATTCAATTTTGTCAAAAGATTAAATTTTATATTTAATAAAGAAGAAACAAAAAGATTATATAAATGACTACTGTTGAAATAAAGCTCTCATTCTTTAAATTATTTTAGCAATTTTACATCTTATCCTATAAATACAAGCAAGTGTGCAGTAATGGTATTTGATGTGTACAATGGTGGAAATCTGTTAGTTTAGTACCAGTGCAAAAAATATTTACATGTCTCTGTTTTTTTTTTTTCACTCCATCTAAAGATGTGGAAAGCATGTCTCACTGCTGGAATTTCCGGAGAACTTTGAAATTCTCATTATTTTTTAATTTAATTCTACTTGACTACAATTAAACATGGTTTTACTTTTCATTTAATTTTTACCAAATCTGAAAGCTAATGGTTGGTCTAGTCTTCTACAATCCCAGAGCAATGCTAAAGCCAGAGCATTTCAAACTATCATGGGATTTTCTTTATATATCAAATGGGATTATACTTATTATATGTTGATTGAAATCATTTCTCAATTAGTGATTATCCAACCACCCAAATACATAATATTAGGACCACACCTATCAAATTTAGAGATACTTACCACTCCTTCATAACTAGCTGTTTCCTGAGTTGAAGTCTAACAAGATAGGTACATTAAAATTTACAAAGCATTGTTCTTCAGTTAATTTTAAATATCTCAAAAAGACATTCAAGATTTATTTCAAAGTACAAGCACTTTCTGAACCAGGTATTTTCTACAACTTAGTAGTGCAGTGACTTTACTTGTCTCACTCAGTTTACCTATCATTGGTGAATTGAGTTCCCTCCTTTAGAGAAATGTATATAGTATATACGTTTAAATTTTTTCAGCATATGAAGCTTAGTAATAATATATTACTAGCTACATCTATTCTTATTAAATTTGTTCTATTTCAACTAAATTAAGTTCAGCCAACTATACAAGCCATCTTTTACATCTGCAAACTCATAGTGCCTGTATTCAGTAATTGTCCATGGTTAAATGAAACATTGAATATGTTTCAAATAAATAGTAATTTTTAAATTTCAGGTCTTCCATATAAAATTTATAAAATCTGTTTCATATATATATATATATATATATATATATATATATATATATATAATTTCTTTATAACAGAAAATTTCCAAGAAGGGATTTGAATATTAAAGATTAAAGTGTTCCTTTCAAGTAGATCTTAGCAGTCCTTGACTAGACTATTTTTGGAGATGGTTTTTATGCCAAGCATGCATTTGATTATGAAAACATTTTGAAATGTCAAAGGCTTTATTGTTTGTAATATATCAAGGCCATTCTATGTCACACACCAATGACTTCCAATCTTCTTCCACACCCTTTTCAAGTACTCAGTCTAACGTTCTCAAACTTTAAAGCTCATCATTATTGTAAGTTATATTTTCCTTTCCTTTTATGTCAATTACATGAAAGGGATTGCAACTAACATTAGAATAAGAGGGGAAATGTTTAGAAGCTTTAGCCACTTGTGCTTATTTAATTCCTTATTTATTAACAATGAAATTCTCATTTCCCAGTTTGGATACTAAGTACTAGAAAGAAAAATACATGTGCAAATGCCTCATATAAAGCACATATAAAACATTTATAAAAAAGAATTTAAAAAATAATGATAAGAAACAATTTAATTGTGATAAAAAAGTGGGAAATTGTAGCTATAGCATTATGGTAGAATATTTTTCAAGCTAATATGAGACATATGACTGATGTTCTTTTTCTGAGGCACACTGCTATGTGCCAGGACAATGTCCACAATTTAACAACTTAAATGATACATCTTTTGACGATCTCCAAAAGTCCAACCAGAAAACCTCAACTTCAGATAAAAGACTAAGTTTATGCACTGGAAAAATGTCTTCACAGTTAAGAATACTTTATTTTTCACCTGCCATGGGCGTGGGTTACCTCACTCAGGCTAAATTTTTTCAAGTTCTATCAATTTGCTGCAAATTTCATGATGTCATTAGTTTTTATCACTGAGCAATGCTCCATTATATAAATGTACCAATTTCTTTTTATCCATTCTTTAGATGCCTTGATGCAGGAGGAGGAGCTTGATTTTGCCTCAACTTGGTATGCCTTGGTTTGTTGACTCCCATGGGAAGTTTGTCCCTTTCTGAACAAAGAGGGAGAAATGGGTTTGGGGGGGTGGTAAATAGAAGGTCTGGGAAGGGGATAGGGACAAAGAAGGGAGGGGAAACTGGGGTCAGTCTGCAAAGTAAATTTTAAAAATTAATAAAATATATTGGAATAAAAAATTAAAAATTAAGAAAAAGAACACTTGGTCTTGTAGAACACATGATTTCCATTTCCGGCACCACCTGAAAGCTCATAATTCTCTCTAATACTAGCTGCAGGGGAATCCAGTCCCCTTTTCAAGCCTTGGAGAAGACAGCCCACATGTGGTGCACCTTCATATATTCAGGCAAACACACAAATACAAAATTCAAAAATTAAAGACAAATTTAAAAAAAACAGTAGTTACAGACCTGATGATTAATATACTTAAAATATACTATATTTTTATACTTAAACTAAACTATAAAATCAGCCAGATTGTATCAGTTTTCCTAAGTAATCTAATATCTAATAAATTCTTTACAAATCATAAAAAATTTTTATCAATAAAGAATACAGGTTTGTTTCCATGGCTACTTACAAAGATGTAAAGAAAAGCCCTCTACCTTGAGATATCTTTCTCATACATAAAGCCTATTTAAATGAACCTGAAGTTTAAGCTGATGAAAAGTCACTTGAATGTAATTAGGCACTGAAGAATATGTAGTCAAGGTTGAGTGCACACCATCTTTCACAAGAGTGCTTAGAAACTGAATCCCTTCAGCATCGGAAAGCAAGGCTCTTGGAAATGTTAATGTTTATAAGTTTTCTGGCACACAGAACAATTGAAAGATATAAAGCCAGCAACACAGAGATATCTGGTCTGAGATAGCAAAAACAAATTCAGAAACCTGGGGAATAATAATGTATTAAAACTAACTGAAAATTGCAAATATGTCACCAGTGGAGTGGAAAGAGTTAAATATAAAAAGTAACCTGCAATTCAATGGATGGTTGGGGATTCAAAAGTAAGATTTCAGGAGGGACTAGGAGGAAAAGAGGGAAGAGAAACTTTAGTCATCAGGATGTAATATATGAGAAAAGATTGAATAGTAATTAATTAATTATAGACTTTTTACTAAGTTGTTTATTTTGAAATGAGATAATAGGAATTTAAGCACAGGATGTTCTTCTGTACACTTGTAATTAATACTCAAAATATGTCTTCAAAACTGAGCATGGAGAATCACACTTGTATTACTAACGTTTGTTGGCCAGTCTGAGGCAAGAGGATTTCCAGATCAAAGCCAGGCTGAGCTACAGACTGGGACTTTGTCTCCAGATAAATAAAGGCAATAGAACTCAAAATGACAGTTCCTATGAGCTACTGTCTTCTCTTTATCATGATGCCACATAGACCTCCCATCTGTCACACACTATTTTGACTAGCTAAAATCTAGAATTTTGCTCTACATTTTCTTCTTTTGCATTCAGGGAAAACCCAGTTATTCTACTTTCAGGAAAATATTTTACTACAGCTTTTTTTGTTACTGTTGTACTTTGGTTCAGAAAATTTTCAGCTTGCTTTTTTATTATCTAAGTACATTTTCACACTGGCAGTTTCCTTGCCATCTTTGCACTACTTACCAACCTACAGGTTCTTTGTATTTGTTATCATTTGTAGCTTAAATTCGCATTTTGAAATGCTGCGTCTGAAGAAAACAGATTTACTTTTTCTAAATAAAATAGTTGTATTTTTTTTTTAATTTTTTGGTTGTATACTTAAAGTTTCTTTGAGAATTCTATACATGAGTACTGTATGAACATCATTTCCATCCTTCTTTCTCCACTCCTAAATTTCTCTATTTCCCCAAAGAAGACTCTTGCCCTTCCCTCAACTGCCATTAACTGCCTATAGCTAATCATCTAAAGATGGGATCCACACAGCAGCTACATCAAATGCTGTGCTCCTTATGTAGGCTTTTTTCTGATGAACATATTGTTAAGATTTAATGAATGCAGCTTCCACGTCATATATAGCAGATAGAATCTCATAGAAGTAGTTCTGGCCCTCTGGCTCTTACAGACTTTCTTTTCTCTCTTCTACAATTTTCAGTAAGTTTTTGGTGTGGGAATTTCATCATACATTTGATGAACCATATACAATTAATTAAGAAATTTTAAATCCCAGTAATCTTTAAATTCCTATGAAAACATAATCTAGGAATTGGGTAATTTTAAACTATTTGCCTGGCAAAATGTCATATTAATATGTTTTTATAATTTCTAGAAATTTTCCCTATCCTCATACAAAAGTCAACTAAAGTAGACTCTGAGTCATTTCGCAATATACATAAATGTATTTTCTTCTTTGAATTCAAGAATTCATGAGTTCTTTAATTTATTGTTATTATTTGACAGATAAGTACATTATTATATTTAAAATCTACATAAATTTGATATTTCTTTAGGAGTTTAATGTCACGGTCTGATGCCCCAACATAAACTACTTTTCCCTCTCTAGACAGGCATAGAAGTGCAGAAAAATTGAGACAGTTCACACAGCAATATTGGAAGGGAGTCTCAGGCTTCATTCATTCCTAAGGATCACCTGTGTTTATTTTTCAAACACCTTTTTTCTCCAAGGTAAACTAAGGTGGAAGTTCATTACCAATCGGGGCTGCATCAAGTCCACGACTTGGTCATTAGCTTGGAATTCACACCTTTTCACAGGTGATCTACATAATAACAAAAGAGAAGGAGCAGTCCCTCCTGAGCCTTTGGTAGATAGCAACAGCCTGTCTAGAGGGTATGTGATTGCTTTGGATACTAACCATGGCTGGAGAACTTGGCTGTCACACCATATAGAAATATGGGCCTACAGTTTAAATTGTATGAAAGCACTATTAAAAACATGGAATTGAGGTAGTCAATAATCTGATTACACTGGAAGGCCAGTTTAGGTACTGTAGAAGGAGCTGTGGGCTGCTTTCCTGCTGCCCAGCTTCCGGCTGCCTGGCTATCTTATGCCCTGAAATAACAACATGGAAACTGTATTCTTTTAAACACTGCTTGGCCCATTAGTTCTAGCCTCTTAATGGCTAATTCTCACATTCTGCCTAACCCATATTTAGTAAGCTATATAGCACCAGTCTTACCGGAAAGATTCAGCATGTGTTACCTGGCGGCTTGCTTCATCGCGTCTGCCCAGGAGAGAAGAAGCATAGCATCTGACTCACTTCCTCTTCCTCCCAGCATTCTGTTCTGTTTACTCCACCTACCTATGTTCTAACCTATCAGACCAAGCAGTTTCTTTATTAATTAACCAATGAAAGCAACAGATTGATATGACACTCCCACATCAAGGTATTCTCTGCACTATTGCTTAGGGTCTTAGCTGTGGTTATCCTTGTGGATTCTTGGGAATTTCCCTAGTGCCAGATTCCTCATTATTCCCACAATGGCTTACTCAGTTGACTTGAGCTAGTTGGAGCTCAGTGACTCTGGACTAACAGATAGGGAACCCACATAGAACCAAAATAGTCCCCCTGAATGTAGGTGACAGTTGTGTGGCTAGGATATTTTGTACAACCACTGGCAGTGAGACCCAATTATGTATAAATTCCAATTTATCACTAGTGCTTGAACTGGCATTTTAGAGCACATTCTCTTTGGAGGGAGACCTAGCTCAGCCTAGATATAGAGGGTACAGCCTCAAAGTGATGTGCCAGACTTTGTTGACTTCCCATGGGAAGCCTTACTCTTTGGAGTGGATGGGGATAGAGTTGGTTGAAGTTGGGGAGAGTGGGGAGTAGAAGAAGATGAGGGAGAGAGAACTAGAAGTGGTATATACAATGAGAAAAGATAATTTAAAAAAAATAAATTAAAAATATTCTTTAAAAGAATACAGAATTGTACTTATGCTAATTTTATTAACTTTTTATTATTTATTAATTTTACATGTGTGTGGTGGTAATGTGTGTCTCATTATGTGAATGAGTGGGTCAGGGACCAACTTGATGGTGTAAGTAAGTTCTTGTCTTCCACGGTATGGGATCTGAGTATCAAACTCAGATGGACAGATTGGTAGCAAATGTTACCTGTCCCAAATTTAATTATTTTTAATAATTATATTTAGCTGGAGGCTTCTCTCCCAACTACCAGTACCTGAATATCTACTCTGAGACTTAATTTTAATAACAAACTGTTTGATCAATGGTTAAGGCTTATTACTAACTAGTTTTTACATCTTAAATTAATTCATTTCTATTTACCATATGGCCATGGCATTACCTCATATCATCTTTTTCCCCTGGAAGTGCTGGCACTTCCCTGATCCCAACTTCTTTCTCCCTGTCTCTCTGCTTGGATTTCCTACTTGGTTCTACTCTGCCAGGTGATTGGCCAAATCAGCTATGTTATTAACCAGTGGTAACAAAACATATTCACAACATACAGAAGGGCATCACACATCAATTATATATATAGAATGCTCATGAAAACTGATATTATACAAGTAGTTATTATTTATTCTTAAACAATTATCTAAGATGTATGTTTGATAAAGCAAAAATTAACTGCAACGATTCCAAGGAGGAAAAATTGATAATTGAATAGTGGGAGCCTGTTAAGGGGTAAAGTAGGAAAGTGCTCTTACAAAAAAAAGATATGTCACTTCAGAGAAATCCTGCAAGGATGAATTTTAGAAATATCAATTAAGATTAAGCCATTAATCCTCTTAATCAAAGAGAAAAGAAAATGTCTTGATTATCCATAAACTATCCTAATCAGAAATACAACTAAAACTTCTCTGATTAATACTCTATTTAAATGACTATTAATAATCACTAATTGTGGGCAATTCAAAATGGTATAGGCATGTAAGATTTTAAAAAATCAAAGTTATTGTATTCTAAGATTCTCACAAATTAAAAAGAAAAACAAGATTTCAAACTGGGAAGATGACATTTAATACAGCTTAACTGTTAACAGATGTCTTACTGTTTCTGCAGTTATCTTCAGCTATCAGGTTATCCACACTGTGATAGGAAAATATTATTTAAGACATATGAGCTAAGACTATACATACTGTAGTATACAATTCTGATTTTATATGTACACCAAGGACATTCAAATATATTATATAATTTATTAACATGCCAGTATCCATGCCTATAAATCAGCTTCTTGATGATGCCACAATGATTATTGTCACCCAGTCTCTCTTATCTACTGGTTTCCATATCTGTAAATGCCTGGTTAATAGTAAATAGTTTTATATTCATAAAGGAGTACCACCAGGGTAGAGAAGATACTGGCAAAGTAGAGTTGATGTCAAACTAAATGGACTAAGTTGAAGAAAAAAGTGTGCCCTATAAGTGTAAGTCCATCACAATGACTTAACTCAACAATTTAGATCATGTAAGATACATTTCTGGTTCTTCGCTCAGACAACTGAAGAAAGGACACTTAAAAGAAATCCCACACTAGCTCAGAATTTATGTAGGGGTAGACTCAATATCAGAATCATCTACTGGAGCAAAGATCAGAAACCAAAACTACAACCAGAACAGAGAGGCCACAAGAGAGGCTGGATGCATGCTCCGTATCAGCATATATAGTATAAGAGGCCATACCCCAGTGTGCCGGTAGCCACCAGCTGTAAGACTTCCTGCAGGAGACAGCAAACAAGACTCAAAAGTTGAAAAATACATTGTACTAACCTAAATATCACAAAAACAACCTTTGGACACTAACAGAACTCTTTTAGAGATTGTGTGTGTTGTGTGTGTGTGTGTGTGTGTGTGTGTGTGTGTGTGTGTGTGTGTGTGTAGGGGAACACTTGCCCATGCACATGTACAGAGAACAGAAAAGAAAGTCAGTTGTCCTACTATAATATTCTTTCTTCTTTTATTTCATAAGATTTTGTATCTCACTCAATTTGGAACTAGGCTGGCAGCAATCAAGTCCTTGTAATCTCCTCATCTCCACTCCCACAGCTTTGGAGTTACTGGCACATTTTTATTTTTACACGTATGCTTGAGAATTGAACATAGGTTCATGTTTGTGCTACAAATGCTTTCTGACCTAGCTTGATTTCTATTACCACGACAAACATCATTACCAAAAGCAACCTGGAGAGAAAAGAATATATTCAAGTTACACATCCATGTGTCAATCCATCACGAAGGCAGCCGAAAGGAGGAACTCAAGAAAAGAAACAACCCAGAGGCAAGGCCTCAATAAAAGGACAAAAGGCAAGCTGCTTACTGGCTTGCTCAACTTGCTTTTTTTTTAAATTGTGCACCACATTTTGTGGAACCAATGGTAATGAAACATAATCATAGCATATAGAGGGAACTCACATATCAACCCCTCACCTAGAACAGAAATATTAAGAGTGGTCTAGACTTTCCAGTGTCAACAATCAATCACGAAAATGGCCCCACAGATTTTTTTCCAGGCCAATCTGATGAATGTGATTCTTCAATTGATGCACCCTTTTCCAAAAATGTCTAGGTGATGTCAAATTGACAAAACCTAACAAATTTGCTGAGCCATCTCACCAGCAACCAAAGATCTTTCTAATAAAGTAATATAAAAAGAAAAAAATGATGTTTTCCCATATTTTGTCAAAATGAACTAGGCTATGCTCAGCAGCACATACAGAAATCATTTTGATATAATAAGGCCTTTCTCTAGCCCACAACAGCAATATTTGATTATATCGTCTCTTAGCTCATGGTGGTAGTGGAAAGGATATCTAAGCAAGGCACACTAGCTGTTACCTCATGGAGAAAAGTGCTTTATGTACACATATCATATACTCCTATTATTAATTCATAATAGTTCATATAAGTTTTAGCAATGTAAGTCTAGAGGGGAGTGGGTAAGGAAGGGCCATCTTCTGGAGCATTTATAATCTACCAGTGACCACATCATCCAAAATAATAATTTTCTTTTCAACAACAGCTAACAAATGCCAGAATTTTCTCAGTTAAGGAGTAGTGTTTTGAGACCTTCTCACCTACCTATACCTAGAGAGGAAGCCCACCCTTAACACTACCTGGAACTGCAGGAACCAGAGGCTGGATAGCCGAAAGACCCAGAATAGAATCACACAGGAACAGCAATTAAAGAAAAGTCATGAAATGACCCCTATGATATTTTGCAATACTCATAAGCAGGAGTCTAGCATAATGATCATCAGAGAGGCTTCATTTAGTAACAGTTAGTAACATGATAGAAACAGATATTGAGACCTACAGTCAAACATCAGGTGGTATTCAGAGAATCCATGGAAGACCTTCTTTTCAGTGAAGATTAGTGGATTAATATATGAAAAAAACATGTAAACTAAAAATGGTTTTTACACTTGTTTTTAAATAAAAGTGGATTTTAATTTTGATTTAAAAGTTTTTTTTAATTTATTTATTTATTGAGGATTTCTGCCTCCTCCCTGCCAGCACCTCCCATTTCCCTCCCCCTCCCCCGATCAAGTCCCTCTTCCTCATCAGCATGAAGAGCCATCAGGGTTCCCTGACCTGTGGGAAGTCCAAGGACC
>NC_022010.1:89108664-89115257 GCF_000317375.1 Microtus ochrogaster
AAAAGAACACACAGAGACACCAGGGTCATTTGAAAGGAGATCAGCCTAATGATTTAAAAGTTTAAAGTGTTTAAAGTGTACATATTTATGGATAACTTGACAGTATTTTTCCTTGTGTCCTGCTTATCCATTTCTGGATTCCGTGTATCTTGTCAGTGGTTGAGGCATGGGCTATTCCTTGCCCAAAGGCCAGTTTTGCTAAGAAGAAAACAAACTCTGAGTGGAGTATCTTTGGTGGTCAACATTCTCTCAGGAATTGATCTGCATTTTCAGGAGCAATCATATATTACTACAAAAGAACCCTAACTTATTTAAATGCTATATTCTACAGCTCTTTGAAGAGATTGGGGATTATATATGCAGAATACAATCTCTATGTATCTAAGGAACTTTATTAGTCTAACTATAAGTATGACAAACATAGATGACTATTGATCTATTAGAACATTATTCAATAAACAACTGTGAAACAAATGAGGACAATGACCTCAAGATGTAAACAATGTATAAATATCTTGATCAGAGGTAGAAATGTATATTGCAATATGATAAATATATCCTAAAATTGTATCAATACACAAAAATGTTTTAAACAGAGGTATAAGCATGCATGCATACAACATGGCAAAATAACTTTGCCTAAATATATAAATATTGTAGATGAAAATAGGAGCATATTCAATATAATTTAAGTTTGTATCAATATACAAGAATCTATACAAATGTAAATTGCCTATAAATAATGGCTAAAAGTATTTACTCTGTTACTCACTATTATTATTAGTGTGAGTAAGCTCATACTAATCCATTATCCCATCCAATTTTCTCTTTCTTTTAAAAAAATCCTGAGCCTACAAAATTTCTCCTCCAACCCCCAACCCTATACCAATTATAATCAACCCCTAAATGATGTCCCTAACACCAAGGACAAACTTTGTTGGGAGAGGGGACATCGTTTTCTATGATTATTTCAACCTGTCATGAGGGCAATGTTCTTTCTATGGAATCTTGTGAAAGTAAAATCATGGTTAAGTTCCCAGATTACTTCTGGTATAATTGCAAATAGTCTCTGAGTATTCAGTCGGGTTTTTCTGAGGTTCCTATTTGGTATCTGGCCAGAAAGTTGTAAAAAAGTGCATTATTTCAGCTAACCAAGTTGGAACCGTTTTGAGCAGCTGGTACCCCAACAGGTCTTATATTAGTGCTATCAGCATCATAACATCATATCAACCAGGTGGAGTTGTTGTTCGGGGCCCCATCTTCTTCCTGGAAACTTCAAATATTACTGCAAGAAAATTCGTCATTCATTGTGGAAAATTAAACTATATATATATTCAATGAAAGGTATGATACAGACAAAAATAGATATAAAGAAAAGTAATTTTTTTCTAAATTCTCCTTTCTTTAAAATTGGTAATATATGAGTTTACATAATGGGGGGTTCATTCTCAATAGTGTATACAACTTACTATGGTGCAGAACTTATGCAATGTCAATATGCAGTAAGTTACATCAAGGTGTTTATTGCTTAATTTAAAATCTTTTTATTGATGATTTTTGTGTCAATATAATTTACCAAAACTTGATTCTGTGTGTTCTTGATTGCTCAATAAAAAATTCCCAATTTGAATTAGTATTTTCTATTTGTCTCAACAACAGGTAGAAATCTTCCTATTTACCACTTTCCTAAAAGGAGAAAGAAACAACATTATTAATCCCAAAAAGAACTGGGAACTTCCACCAGGTGTTGCAGAAGGTGAAGTTTATTTAGTCATTATTTTATGAACCACTATTAGTAATACATTAAGGAAAAGCCACTATTTAAGAAAAAATTTAGCCTTTACAGATCTCGAGTAGAAACACTGGCTAAAACAAAATTATGGGATCATGAAGCCCTAGTAAAAATGTCAACTTGCTAGCTTCAGTGCTTTATCATTGGCTAGTCATTATGCCAGGATAACTTCTCACATAGAAGAGAGTAAATTATGCCACCATTGCCTACAATATAAAGGCTCTCACTGAGCTCACATTGTTATAGACCCTGGGGCACTGTATTCTTACTTGTATTCGTAAAAAATGAACCTGTCAAAAGATCTCAGAATTAGTAAAGACAGATATTTTACAAAGTTCAGAAGGGAGAGATTAGTTGATTATTTAGAGTACAGCATAAACTTCAAAGTGAAAAATATAATACTAGAATTAATAGCAATGTTTCCATTGTCTTTTGGAAAAATAGATTCTTATTTAAAATGAGAAAGTTTGCTCTTTGTAAGCGTATGTAAATTTTAGTATTATTAGGCCAGTGTAAAGCAGAAAAGACTATATCTCCAAATTTGTACCACATGAAAAATAAAATCTAGAAAAAAAATTTTCAATGACTTTTATCCATTATAAAAAGCTGTTTGTTAAGCCATATCATAAATGCTAATTGATCCATAAAATGTTTATGCCAGTGATCCTTCATAACTATTATTGATATAGCAATAAACAATATAATTAAAATTAATTTATTCCTGAAAGTGAGATGAGATTAACGAAGATAATTTTGTCTTTCATTATAGATAAAACGATGGCATAAGAAGTAAAAATTTAGGGACATGTTGAAACCTACATGACTAGGGATTCTGCCATAAGCTATAAATGAGATTCATGTATGAGAACTGGGAACAGAGGAAATTATGTTTTTAATATTCACTTCTGTTAGTTTACTTATTGGAAACTTATTAGATATGCATTTATACACATCCATTTATGTACAATCAAATATTCAAAACTATCAGTTACCAGAATAAAAGAAGCTTTGGCTTGTTAGTATGAACTGAGATAGTGAAGAGGATTAGAAGGATGAAGAACATACCTGGAGAATTTTCATTTCCTACAGGCTGGGCCATCTCCCACCAGTCACTAATTAAGAAGATGTCCCACAGCCAGATTTTATTGAGGTATTTTCAAAGCTGAGGCCCTCTTCTTTCAGATAACTTGTGCTTGTGTCAAGTTAACTTAAAACTAGAGAGGACAATGTTCTCTTATGTAAATATTTTTCTGTTCCCTAACTGGATGTCTTACTCATATTTACCCAAAGTCAACTATATCATTACTCTATTACCCTTCCTACAAAGCAAGAGAAGAGGAGGAAAGAGGAGAAGATAGAGGAAGGGAGAATTTCATGATGCAAATGAAGTGATCTTTAATAGGTACCTAGTCAATAAATATAATAGTTATTACATAATTATTTCTATTCGTTCTGTATGTATTTCTAATTTGTGCTCCTCTTATTTTGTATTTTTTGACTCTGACATTTTTTGTTTATTATTCTAGGTATAGTTTAAGACTGTGTGCGTACTTTTTGAAAATGTGTAATTCTTTACAGAAAATATAATTCAAGTTTTAATTTTATATGTTGTACTATCTCACCCAAATGCCTCTTTCCAAGGAAAACCTTTCCCAGATTCTAACACACGTTCACCTTTCATTTTATAACTAACAAAGCAACAGGTATGTATTCAACTCAGTGTTTTCAGCTCTAAAAACTCATTCATACAGTATGAATGGTAAATAATAAATTCTCATCAATGTCAGCAAAAGAAGAATGATCAGGATAGAAACTAAATATTATATTTTTAAAAATCCAATAGAATGTATATATGCCTTCCCATAAATTAAGCCTTTAAAGTGCATCTTCAATTTCTAAAATGAATAGTTCACTGTAGTAACTGCATTTTTACCATAGATATCAAAAAATACTTTAGCACTTTAGATGTTTCTTTTACTACTTATTGCCAAATTCCTGATTTTTAGGCTTGAACTGTATACTGTGTTGTTTTAATTTCAGACATGGTGAACTTTTGCTCCTTTATAATAAGTTTTATGTTATTCATTCTTCCTAATATATTCTTTTCAATCCTGCTAGCTTCTGAAATATGATTATGTCGATATTCCTATGATGACCAGAACTCATACATTCCTCAACATGTCACATGGAGTTTGCATTTTATTAGATACAGCAAATGTTCCATTTTACTAGTATATTTTACATATTTATTTCTCTTACTTAAACAAAAGGGGGAGGTGCTGCCCGAGCTTCTTCCGCTCCTTTAGCCAATAGCCTTTGAGATACCAACCCAGTGGGGGCATGGTCTCTTTCACTTTAAAAAGCAGCAGCAGCTGTCCTCTTGCTCTCTTGCTTCGGACTCTGGTTCTAGCAACTAGACTCCTTTCTTGGTCACGTAGATGGTATTCTGTACGTTTTTTCCCCCTCAAATAAATAATCCCTTTATAATTCCAAACCGGTATGGGATTGCTACATGCATTATAAAAACATAATTTATCTGTTTTTATTAGAAAAATGAGCATATTAAATAGTCTAGAAATCGCCTCTTTTACTTTTGATTTCATAATACCTACTCAAGAATAGTATATTCTCATAAACAAATGGCACCCAGGTGAATAAAATACTGTCACATTAGAAAACTTGCTTTAACTACATGTACATCCATTATAACATTGATTTTATTTGCCTTTGTTTTCTTTTTTCCCCACTATTTTATGACAATTAGCAGTATCAAGAATCTGAAGAAATTATATGTATTTTGAGTTACATCAAACTATCGTATCTTTAACTATGTGATCATAAATTATTTGGGTTAAAGATTTAATATTTTATTTTTCTTCAGAAATTGGAAATGATTTTAAATATGTTTAACAATCAGTTCCTCCTGTTGTCTTTTGAATATCATTGTGATATCCTGTCCTTTGTTTCTATTTTTTTATGTCTTTGTTTCTCATTGTCTAATTAGATACGGTAAGGGTGCTTTCTTTCATGACTGATGACCTGAGTTCAATCTCCATGATGTATATACTGAAGGAGGAAAGAACTGACTCCTCTAAGTTTCTTGTTGACATTAGGGTAAGGGTGCTTTCTTTCATGACTGATGACCTGAGTTCAATCTCCATGATGTATATACTGAAGGAGGAAAGAACTGACTCCTCTAAGTTTCTTGTTGACATTAGGGCCCAGAAACATAATATAGAAATTCTACATACAAACCAAAACAAACAACACTTACAATAAATTAAATATGAAAAATGAAGGCAATAATATACAAGCCAAAGACTAAAGACCATTAACAGAGTGTAAGCCAGTATAAGTCGTCATCCAGGATGCGGATTTTCACCATAATGTTCCCAACAACTTGATGCAATGCAATAATTTAGAAGCACCTCCATTGTCCATCAGCAAAAAAGTGTCTAAATAAAACAGTATGGCCATATGAGGGACCATAGTTAATATTAAAATCAAAACTATGTGCTACAACTAGAACACTGTTAAAGGCTATTAGACTGAGTACTGAATTAATTAAAACTCTAAAGTTCTGGCACGTGAGTACAAACCAGATCTCTGGTAAAAAGGTATAGAAAATGATTCAAGCACACATGGGAATTCATCATGCAACATATGATAAAAGTGTCCTTTCAATTTTCTAAGGCATGAAAGGACAATTTAATAAATGATGCAGGGATTGGTTAATCATTTGGAAAAAGATAAAATTAGAGTCATACTTCACTAGTGTCCTTGAAAACTCAATTTCAAAATAGATCATACATCTAAATCTTAATATATATATATATATATGGTGCCCTAAGAGTAGGGAAAGAAAACTCATATAAATTTTTCTTTACTCTCAATATGAATGAAATACTTTCTAATGCTCTAAATGTAGAGAAAATGAAATATTGATCGCTTTATCTTAATTTGGAAGCACATTTTATAACAAAATTGTATCATGTGCCAGTGGGTTTTCCAATTTCCAGTATAATAACACATCAAAAATGATCAAATTTGAATGATGGTTTACTTTGGCTCATAGTTTTAGAGATTTACCCACATATAATTAATAATTAGGAAATAATAGTGTCAAATAATGTTAAATACCATAAAATGGCAATCTTACTTCATGTCTCAAATGCAATATAAAGGAATGGGAAAGAATAGAGTTCAATTATCCTCTTAGAGAACACTATCCATTAACCTACATGCTTCCAACTAGACTCTAACTCTGAAAGGCTGGTCTCATCCAAAGCACCACACTCTAGATGTGGCCTTACCAGATAAACTTCGAAGTACACTTAAGGCTTATCCTACATTCAATCATAAATAAAATCAAAGCACAACTCACAAACTAAATAGGAACCTTTATATATACTGCACAATGAAAGGCTACTATCCCAAACATCAAAATAATTCTTGAATGTTAAGGATGCTAGCTGAGTACGGTCCACATGCCATTAATCCCAGCACTCAGGAGGCAGAAAAATGGAGATCTTTGGGTTCCAGGCCAGCCTAGCTACAGAGCAAGTTCCAGGAGAGCCAGGCTATGCAGAGAAACTGTGTCTTGAAGAAAACCAACCAACCAACAAACAGAGAGTTAAGCATTCTGCTCTTCGTCCTTCACAAGAAAGAAATTAAAGAAAATATATAAAAGTATTCACTTTAAAAATATAAAATTGGGATTCGAGGCCAGCCTGGTCTACAAGAGCTAGTTCCAGGACAGGAACCAAAAAGCTACAGAGAAACCCTGTCTTCAAAATCCAAA
>NC_022010.1:89115362-89117917 GCF_000317375.1 Microtus ochrogaster
AGACATATAATGTCATAAAGTAATGACATTTTTACTAATCATTCAAGACACTGCTGGTAAGATTGCCAATTCTAGGACCCTATTAGATGGAAGTTTTCCAATAATGTCTAATATAAGTAAGTATACTAGGTGCTAAACAGTCACTTGGCAATGGAGAATTTTATATACACATTTTATTTCCAGTTAATCCACAAATATTTTTTCTACCCATAGATTAATATTTCAAAGTTATGATAATTCAATAGTTGAAGTAAAAGAGAAATATAAAGGGATTTAAATACATTGGTATGTAAATTCATGAAGCCATTCACTATTGGTATTTGTAATTTCAAAGCTGTAAATCAAATAGTAATTATCTCTGAGAGTAATATAATAAACTATGAGAATGTTTAAAAGTCTATGATGCAGCATCACAAAACTGTATATAAACTATATATAAAAATATAAATTGATTTTCACAGTTTAATACTTAATGCTAGTGCAAACTTGTACACCACTCTGGAAACCATTATGGTGCTTTCTCAGAAAATTGGGAATCAACCTACCTCAGGATCCAGCAATACCACTATTGGGCATATACCCAAAGGATGCTCAGGAATACTACAAGGACATTTGTAGGCACACATTTTTATATGGTATGGCAGCCAGGCTCTTTATTAACCAATGGTATTTACAACATACAGAGAGGAATCCCACATCAGATTTGCAATTGTTTCTGTTTATTCTTTGTCCTCTCACCATGAAACTTATCCAATTCATTTTCTGCTTATTTTTCCTTCCTTTTTCTTCTGCTCTTATGTGATCAAATACATGTTTTTTTTTCTTCCTATCATTTTTGTGAAAGCTGCCCCAATATGCACATTGTTTTTTATTTATTTTATTTTTCTATTTTTTATTTTATTTAAAAATACCTGTTTTCATTTTACATACCAATCCTAGTTCCCACTCTTTCCAGTCCTCCACATCCCCTCCACATCCCCTCCCCATCCCCTCCACATCCCCTCTAATCCACTCCCCATCCCCTCCACATCCCCTCTAATCCACTCCCCATCCCCTCCACATTCCCTCTAATCCACTCCCCATCCACTCCTCAAAGAGGGTAAGGCACATTGCTTTGAGGAAGGACCAAGACCATCCCTACTATATTTAGGTTGAGCAAGGTATCCCTCCAAAGAAAATGGGCTCTAAAAAGCCAGTACCAGCAGTCGGGATAAATCCTGGTCCCACTGCCAGTGGCCCTGCAAACTGCCCCAACCATACAACTGTCATCACATTCAGAGGCCTAGTTTTGTCCTATGCTGCTTTTTTCCCTGTCCTGCCAGAGTTGGTGAGCTCCCATTAGTTCAGGTAAGCTGTTTCAGAGGGTATGCCCATCAAGATCTTGACCTCTTTGCTTGTATTTTCACTCCTCCCACTCTTCTACTGGACTTGGGGAGCTCAGTCCAGTGTTCTGCTGTGGACTCTCCCTCTCCTCCATCAGTTGCTAGATAAAGTGTCTATGGTAACATTTAAGTTAGCCACTATTCTGACTACAGGGCAAGGCCAGTTTGGTCATCCTCTCCAATATTGCTTAGGGTCTTAGCTGGGATCATCCTTGTGGATTCCTAGGAATTTCTCTAGTGCCACGTTTCTTTCTAGGCCCACAATGGCTCCAGCAATCAAGATTATCTCATTCTTTGCTATGTGTTTCTGTTCTTTTTCCATCTTGACTATCCCGTTCCCTCAAGCTCTCCTCCCCACTCCCCTTCCCCCCTCATCCTAGCCTTCTTTCTCCATTCCCGCACTCCCAATTTTCTCTGGAGATCTTATCAATTTTCCCTTCCCAGGGGGATCTATATATGTTTCTCTTAGGGTTCTCCTTGTTACTTAGTTTCTCTGTGGCGGTGGACTGTAGGTTTGTTAGCCTTTGCTTTATAGCTAGTATATACTTATGAATGAGTACATACCATGCTCATTTTACTAGATATATGGTAGCTCACTCAGAATGTTTTTTTCTAGGTCCGTCCATTTGCATGCAAATTTCACGATGTCATTGTTTTTTTCCCACTGAGTAGTATTCCATTGTGCAATTGTAATGCATTCTCTTTATCCATTCTTCAATTGATGGGCATATAGGTTGTTTCCAGGTTCTGACTATTTCAAATAATATGAATTCTGCTATAAATATAGTTGAACAAATGTCTGTCAGGGTCCGGTGGCAGTCCAAAACATAAATTATTTCTCTGGACCATAACCCAGCATAAGCTCTCTTGACCAGCATGGAGGTGCAGAAATAAAGACACAACTCACATGGCTTTATCAGGAGGGAGATTCTCAGAGATCTCTCATGAAATCCTGAGTTCACATCCTAAAGAATCTCTTTCATTTATTCTCCAAATAGATTTTATACCAAAACATAAACTGAGAGGGGAAACCATTAGCATTCAATTTCCTAGGTAACCAGGTGAATGGCTTTTAGTCAAGTTAACATCTACCTGTGTCTCCACTGTCATGCCTTCCTGATCTGTATGCTAGCTCAGTCATGTAGGCTGAATTATCACCTCTTTTCAGGTATC
>NC_022010.1:89119600-89127688 GCF_000317375.1 Microtus ochrogaster
GGGAGGACCTTGGACTTTCCACAGGGCAAGAAACCCTGACTGCTTTTTGGATTGGAGAGGGAGGGGATGAGGAGTTGGGGGAGCGAGAGAAGGGTGGGAGGAGGGGGAGGGAAATGGGAGGCTGGGAGGAGGGGGAAACTTTTTTTTTCCTTTTTCTCAATAAAAATAAATAAATAAGGAAAAAAGGAAAAAAAAGAATGTTCAGATATAAGAAAATACAGTTTACATTCCTATTTGCTTCATAAAGCCCTTCATTCTCAGAAATGATGAGATCCACTTGTGCAAAGATGCGTGCGTTTTTGCAGTAAGTCACCTGGATGCACATTGTATCTCTAGAATTGGTACTTAGTGTGCCTCATAGGCGCTTTAACTTTGTTTTAAATTCACCAGGGCAAATATAATCATATTAGGTGGTGAGCAGTCACTTGTCAACTGAGTTTCTTACAGGAACATTCCATTTCCAGCTGTCTTAAGCATTTTCTCTACCCACAAATTACAATTTCAAAATAATCATAATTCAATAGTTGACATACAGAGAAACATAAAGGGATTTAAATGCATTGGTGTGATCATTGCTCAATGAAGCAGATAGTTATGCACCTTCCACAGGTTCAGAAATAAATTGTCATGCATGCTCTCATTATTTGTAAATTGGATTCACAGGAAGCGTTCTGTGATTACTGCATATTTATGACCATCTAGGCATCAATGTAAAATTATATTAGGATCACACTTATTAAAAGCAAACTACTCAAAATGCAGAAACATGAGCCATTTCATAAACTAACTTTCTCCCTTTTGTAATATGAAAAGAAAGGGCTACTCTGAATCCCCAAAGGGAGAAATGAATTGATGTTTCAGCCAAGAAGACTTTTATGATACTCATACAAATTTGATTAAAACTTAATTTTTAATATAACACTTGCCAAGAAAATAGTTCACTTAATCTGCATTAATTGACTGTAGAACTTGCCAGTAGCCAAATCAAAGAAAGATTGATGAAAACATTGGTTCAGGCTTTCTTGTAAAAGCTGTTTCTGCAAATTTCTAATATCATCAGTATCTAAGTACTGCCTCCTGCTGACATGAACTTAATCAGATATTGTAGCATATACCATTTCGAAAAACTTGGAAAGGATTTCATTATTTAGCCATTACCTGCAACAACCATCTGTTCCATTGTTAATTCCACTCACAAACGCCCAGTAGATATTTTTCTTGTACATAAAATGAATGAGCCACTTCTTATTTATAGTTTGTCTAATGAAACACAGAATATTAAAATAATAAACCCATGTTTCATGCAGGCTGAAAACAAAAGAATAATACATAGCCTATGGTATGATCAAGAGTTCTAATACATTTTAATTTTAGACAAATATCAATAATTATTATTGCCTGTGTTTAATAGATAGGTAATAGATAGTAGATAGATAGATAGATGATAGATAGATAGATAGATAGATAGATAGATAGATAGATAGATAGATAGATGATAGATGATAGCTATTTCATATGTTCCAAACATTTCTATGTGTGGTTTTATTTCTAGCTGAATATTACTGAATCTACTCTGATATTTATTTTCTCTATTTACAATGCAAAAGCCATCTGCTCTACATGTATGAATATAACCCTGTCACAAGAGGACTAAGGACTGACTGAGGATGAAAAATGTGAAGGTTTAAGTTTCTAAATCCGATGTCTAGTACCACAAACCAAAATAGAATATTAATATATAATCATTCCTTGCAGTCTTTAAATTTTCAATACAATTTCAATGTGGTTTCATGTTTCTACTGACAAGTATTTAGGTGACCTATTTACCAACTACAGTGATAGAAAATCATATCAATCTAAAAGCATAACTTATTATATAAAAATAAATGCTAATAAAATTATGAAATTGTAAAGTTGAAAAATAATTTTTAATTTGATTTATTATATGTATTATTATCTATAAATAGAAATTGACTTAAGAGAAATTTTGTCTATTGTGAAAATATGAGTATTTTTTATCATTGTGGTTATTATTTAGCATCTTAGTGAATATGACTATAATAAACTAATATGATAGAGTTCACTAACAATTGCTCTAACAGTTGGTATCACCTTTAACACTAATGTTCTCTTTTCCATAAGATTAGAATAAAACATTCCAAATGTTACTGTTACAGTTTTAGGAACAAGAAATTAGAAAAATATGCCTGAAAATAGGGTATGTTAAGATTTTTTTATGAAAAGCAAAATATGTATTCACCCTAAGTCAAGCTACCATTATATCTTCCTATGTTTGAATTGCAAATTCTTAGGTATGATTGTAAATACCTCCTAAGTTTCCCTCTTTGATTTCAATAATCAACAGTCATAGGGACTATGTCTTTCTTTCCATATTACCAACCATCTATATCTAATAGAGTTAAATATACAACTATTATCATTTTCTAAAGGTATAAGATATTTTGTCAACAAAAACAATCTTTCATGTAATAATTTTTTAATTTCTTTATATTATTCCACTGCTGCCATAGTTTGTTCTAGAAAATGTCAGATTATTCTCTACTATTATTCTTATTTCTCTCTCTGCTTGAGAGATTTTTTTTCCTATTATACTTGCCTTTTATATTATTTTTATCCTTTTTTTGTACAAACATTATCTCATATATTTATTTAAAACAGAGAGACAAAGAACTACAGGTAACTCTGAGAACTGAGAAAGAGAGAAATTATCTTTTCCCAGGTATGAGTTTCCTTATTGGTTGTTCAATACTAAGTGGTCAGCCTTGAAATCACATGTACAGAAGGATACAGAAGCAACAAAAACAAACCCAGCAGGTTGTATTTATGTATTTATACATTGAAATGTGTACAGCCTACATACATATGATGCCAATCATTGAAGGAAACGAGGCTAATAATTTGTG
This sequence comes from Microtus ochrogaster, assembly GCF_000317375.1. Lineage (NCBI taxonomy): Eukaryota > Metazoa > Chordata > Mammalia > Rodentia > Cricetidae > Microtus > Microtus ochrogaster. The sequence goes on from NC_022010.1 coordinate 89,122,525, forward strand.
AAGAAATGGGGAATATATGGGAAGAGTTGGCGGGAATGAAGAAAGAAGAGGAAATATGATAATTTTTAATTAAAATATAATAAATAAACACAATGTAAAAATAACACAAAATTTACTATCCATTTTCTCTGGTTTATGCACTCCCCATAACTTAACAAAAATTGTCACTATATTTTTCTGATAAATATATTTATTTTGTAATTATTACTAATTCACAAAATCATATAAATTCTACTAGAAGTGGCAGGTTCTCCTTTCAAAGCTGATTAATAAAAGCTTAGATTATTTTGCATTTAAACTAATTATTTTGTAGTTTATAAAGATTAAGCATAATGGAATGACTGCTTGCTTAAAAAAGTTTAAATTATAAAATGACATGCCTATAATAAAAAGTATATATTTTTTATTGTGGAGTAAAGATAGGTAAAAATGCACAGATAAATTGTTCTAATGTATGTAGCCTTGTAAAGGTACTGAATCTACTTACTCCAGAATATATAATTACAGACAAGATACAATGCCATAAAATAATATGCATTTAGTGTTCCCAATAACTATGCATTTATTACTATTTATTCTAATTAGTTTAGGGAAGTTCACGTGACATCACATTTCTTTGCAGGTAACAGATTGTAGATTTTTGATCCTTCCTTGTCTCTGCTTTCCAGTGTATACTTAGTGTTTTGGTAGTTCACCTTGGAAACCAGATAAAAGGCCATGGCACATTCTATTTTCGTATCTATATTGAACAAAAGCAACTGTTAGACTCAAATAGTCAAGTCATCACTTCTTTCTCTACTGAATTTAAATAAATGGGCCCTGAAGAATACTTCCTGAGTGAACTTTATTAAAGATAAGTTTTCTGATATTTTTTTTCTTATTACAAGTTCTCTCTGGTGTTTGCTCTTCTGACATCTTTCACTGTCAAAAGGTCTTAGGAAAAACCTAATATAGCCTCAGTTCAGAATATCATAACTTTCTAACTCTCCCGGGTGATAAAAACATATTACTCACTTGAGGTCAGCATTATGAACATAATCGAAAATATGAGATCTGGGAAAAGGATGTGAGAAAACTTAAAGCATGTGTCAAATGCATAGGTAAGGCTTGTTCATGTTGCAGAAAAGACAGGTTTTATTACAAGATTGTCGATAGAAATAGTAAAATGTTTTGTTTGACTTAAATATCAGATTGCATTTCTATTATTTGTAAATAAGCTATTATTTAGCACAATTAATTGTCAGGTGTTCTGCTTTTAGAACAAACCTACTGTCAATAAATCAATTTTATCTTATTGGTTAATAAACAATATCATTCTTACTATAGAGTTACAATGATAACCTTATAACTGGTTGGATATTTCATAATAAGAAAAATGTAAGGATAATTTAAGCACAAACATTGTTTATTATTATTGAATAATTTCTCAATCAGTATTCAGCTGAAGCAATTGCATTATTCAAACCTCAAGTTAATAAAGACCAAACTTCATATATTAAATGTTTCTTCAGTAATTCAAATATCGTTCCAAAGGACATAGTGAACACACAAATCTAAGTCAAGCAATTATACATTTTTCTGTAGCAAACTGGTCTACTTGCAAATTTAAAGTATATCAGCAAGAAAAGGAATCTACAACTTAAAGATATTAGCAATGTGAAAATGACTGAAACACAAAAGCTGAATATTTTACCACCTTAATGCCAATGAGCATTTTACATAAGAATTCTTTTGGAAACAGGTGGTCTCAAAACTGGCCATTAAAAAAGAGGGCAGAAATTTGAAAGGGAGGGCATACAGGAATGTTTGGAGGGTAGAAAGGAATAGTGATTATATTATAATCTCAAAAACTTAAAGTATTTATTTAAAAAATTTATTCATGTGCTTCCAATTAATTCTGTGAAGAAAGACTGTTGAAATGATAAGAAGATAAAAATTTCTTCTTCTAAGTTCTATGGAATGAAAACAAGGATTTTAAATATTCCTTATTTAATTAATTTATTTTTAAAAACAATCTTTTCTCATTTTACATATCTATTCCAATTCCCATTGCCTCCCCTCCTCCCACTTTTCCCACCTTCTTCCCCACAGGCCCCCATCCACTCCTCAGAAAGGGTAAGAATTTATATTCTTCTTTAATGAGAAAAATTAAACATGAAAATATAAAATTTAATGAGGTCATTGGCTAAAATTCTACATAGTATTCTAAACATGAAATAAAACAAGAATCAGATTTAATTAATTAGTTTGAAAAACTAATTTAAAGATATCGAGGTTTTCTACTTTTGAGACTAAACATAAAGTTCTATAGATCTGCTCTATTCTATGGTGATTGCTAAACAATGAAAACATACCTTAACCCCTCACAGCCTAAACAGTATATCAATTTTAAAACAAGCCAATGATAGCATCATTGGGAGTAAGACATAGTCTATATAAAATTATAAAGTATAAAAAATGCTATTTTTCTGCAGTAGCATCAAGATAAAACCTCATAAACAGCAACTGAATTTCAACGAAATGCTTCATTTTATCTATAAGAAAAACATTCATTATCAAACTCAAACTTATAGAGATCCTCCTGCCTCTGCCTCCTGAGTGCTGGGATTAAAAGTATGTCCCACTATATCTGACTTGATCACATGCTCTTGAAGTGTTCTTCAATGATTCAAACTTACATACTACATAGAGTTGGATTTTTTTAGCCATAAACTTTTGAAGAATATTTGGACATTAAATTAACTATCAAATTGAATTCTCTTTCTCAGAATAAAACTGAAACTTTTTCACAAAAATGTGAGAAATAAAATTGAATAATACATTTTTATCAAATAAGAGAAATGAAAATTTGTAAACTTTGATAAGAATAAATCAGTGATGACCATTTAACTTGATTAGTTATATTAAAAGTAAATATTGACAGGATATCACCTTTGCAATGATTAAGTTCATTAATAATTGACACTTTTTCCTATAATAATGAACGTACACAATTGTTAAAGGGGAGGGGAGAGGCAGGAAGGGGAGCAGAGGAAAATGTAGAGCTCTGAAAGCGGAGAGCTCTGGCACTTAATAAAAGGAATCCCACACTAGCTCAGAACTAAGAAATATAGGTATTTATTAATAGATAAAACTTACAAATCAGGATTCTCTGCGTTAATGATGGATAAAGATGAGATCCAAACAAACCAAACCAGCAAAACCGGGGTCTAGGGGGAAAGGCAGAGAGGAAGAGTGCCGATGTGCTTCCGCATCCAGGTAAATAGTCTATGAGGCCACGCCCCAGTAGGCAGGTAGTTGTTAGCTATACACCTTCCCGCAGCAGAGCTCATAAAAAATCAATAAAAGGGGGAAAAAGAAAACTAGAAGAAACCTCAAAAAATTAATGGATTTCAGATCATTGACAAAAGTACCAAATGTGAAAATTTTATTCCCATTCAAAATTCCAACACACAAAAATTGAAAAAAACCCTTCAACCTCATATGTAAACACACATACACACACACACAATAATTAAATAATCCAGAATAATAAAAATAACCTCTAGAGGTCTAACTGGTCCTGATTTCAAGTTGTATCACAGAGATACCATAGCAAAAACAGACACATTGACCACTGTAATAGGACTGAAAACCCAGACATAAGTCTGCACACATACAGACATGATTTTTGACAAAAACTGAAAATACATAGTGGATAAAGATAATACTTTTGGTAAATGGAGCTGTACAAACTGGATAGCTACATGGAGAAGTGTGAAATAAATTCATTTCTATCATTCTTTACAGGGGTAATCAATAAATGGATCTAAGACCCCAACATAAGATCAAATCCCCTGAATATGATTAAAAAAAGTTGTAAACTGTCTTGAACTTATTGGTACAGCAAAGGACTTTCTTAACAGGTCAATGAAAGCCCATGAACTAAGACCAACTGTTAATAAATTGGACCTCATGAATCTGAAAATATTCTCTATGGCAATGGACATCATTGTTTGGCCCAAGCAACAGCCTCTAAAGTGGAAAAAAATCCTCACCACTTGTATATAGGATACAGAACTAAGAAGAGAATTTGTAAAAGATGAAACACATATGGATGAGAAACAATTAAAGAAATTTTAAGTAGCCTTAGCTTTCAGAGAAATAAAAATCAAAGCTACCTTAAAATTCCATTTTATCCTACTCAGAATAATAATGACCAATAAAACAAATACCAGCAAACCCTGGTGAGGATACAGAATGAAAGGAACATTTATTTGTTGCTGGTGAGTGTACAGACTTATATAGACACTGTAGAAATCTGTATGGCGGTTCAACAGGAAGCTAGAATTAGATTACTCCAAGATGCAGGCACACCACTATCTAGCACATGGATAAAATAGAAAAGGCACAGGAGAGAATAATAAAAGAGGGGATATCAGAGAGAACATCAAATATAAAGGAAATTCAAAAAACTACTACTGTAGATGCTTCCATATATTTTTCTAAGTGGAGTCACCAAATAATAAGAGAATAAAGTTCCCAATTGGGCATTTTATATCACCACATTAAATCCTAGTCCCAGGAATGGAATACAACTTTTTGAATCTTTGGCCAACCCCCTAAATAAAACACCAAAAGCAATTTTCACAGCTATCAGTGATATCCACAACCTGAAGGCAATGCCCTATTGCTGAAGACACTTATATCACTGAACGTGAAGAAATTAGTCTCGTTCCTCACTAGAGATATAACTCCCCTACTGACTATCATTCATGATGGTAAAGAGTACTCTGAAAGCTATCAGAAGGTGAAAGGTAATCATTAATATTAAGCAGTTATAAACCCTGTGACCTGCTTGGAAGATATATTGGTACACTATTAGCATCAATGTTGTTGGAATAGTCATCCACTATTCAATTGGATTTAAGGTCTTGTTGTGGTAGTTATGGATTTTTTTGGAGGAAGTGGGCCACTGGTATACACTCAGAGGTTTCAGATGCTCAAGCCAGGCCTCTCGTCTTCTCTCTCTCTCTCTCTCTCTCTCTCTCTCTCTCTCTCTCTCTGTCTCTCTCTCTCTCTTCTGTCTCTCTCTCTGTCTCTGTCTCTCTTTGTCTCTGTCTCTTTGTCTCTCTCTGTCTCTCTCTCTGACTCCTGTCTCTCTCTCTGTCTCTCTCTGTCTCTC
>NC_022010.1:89127788-89136604 GCF_000317375.1 Microtus ochrogaster
TCTTTCTCTCTGTCTGTCTGTCTCTCCCTCCTGTTGATCAGGAAATCACAGCTCCTTCCCCAGCATCATGTTTGTGTACCACCGTGCTTCCGCCTATGCTGACAACGAACTAATGTAAGCGAGCCCCTGTTAACTGTTTTACATTATAAGAGTTTCTGTGGTCATGGGGTCTCTTCCTAGCAATAGAAACCATAACTAAGACAAAGACCATTAGAGAAAACTACACCAACCAACCAAATCTTAGAGTTAGTGAGCTCAGTCCACTAAATACATCTATAATATAAGCCCTCTATTATAAGGCTCAAAGATCATTGTAGAATGTGGGGAACAGATACTAAATTATCATAATATCTATAAGAATGCAGAGGTTTCTCTAGATTATACCTTCTAAGAATGCCGGAAGCTACATTCCTAGGTCTACCAATATGATTTCATAACCAGCTAAACAACAACAACAAAAAAAGGTAGACATACTAAGGTGAATGAGAGAAATCCTAGGAGGCCATAAACCCATAACATATACACAAACAGACAGACACACACATGCACACACATAAGAAAAATACGTTAAAAAGGTCATGAACTTGAAAGAGAACAAGGAGAATGTTTGGAGGGTATAAAGGGAATAGCAAATGGTGTAATTATAGTATAACCTCAAAATATAAAAATATGTTTTTTTAAATTGATTGGATAAATTTAAAAAACTGTATCAAATCTGTGCTTAATGCAAAAATCAAAATTCATTCCTAGACCTAAGATGCAGTTAGTCATATTTTTGAAGCTCTTGAATTGATACCATTATAGATCTCAACAATACCATTGAATTGACATCCTCCTTATATTTCATTAAAAGTGAGTTTCTTGATTTCATATCTAAATTGCTGTATTGTACACATTTACAGGTAATTTATTCATTCATTCAATTATTCATTCATTTATTTTGGTTTTGAGATAGCGTTTGTCTGTGTAGCTTTGTTGCCTGTCCTGTAACTGGCTCTTGTAGACCAGGCTGGCCTCGAACTCACAGAGATTGAATACTTCTACCTCCTGAGTACTGGGATTAAGGCGTGTACCACCACTACCTGGCTTAGTTATTTAATTTTATCAATTATAATTTTATTTGTGTTTCTACCCTAACGTACTTAAAGTAGTCAATAACTCTCCTCGCCCAGACCTGAAGTGCCCCCAAATAATTCCTTTTATCTTGAGATACAGTTTTTGTGTGTATGTGTGTCTATAGCCCTGGCTGTCCTGGAACTTGCTTTGTAGAGCAGGCTTGCCTTGAACTCAGAGATCTGCATGCCTCACATTGCTGATGGATGGGATTAAATGTGTGTGCCACCACTTCCTAGCTATTTCCCATTTAGTTTTAGTCCAGATATCCTTGTTTTCCTTTAATATTTGTGTGCCAATAGTTAAAATATCTGCATTTCTGCCATGAACCTGGTTATGACAAGGAAATACATTAAAAGTATTTCATATCCACATATTACTACAAGAGACAATAAAAATAATTTGCCTCAGTTGTGTTCTGCCTCATTTTAGAGTGTACATCCATTTTCCATGAATGACTCACTGCAATTTGTACCGTAGATTCTCTACTTATTCTCTGTCTCTTCTTGCTATTTTATTGCTACTGGCCTCCTCTTAAAGTCTAGCCAGAACTGTCAGCATTCCTTTTCCCTTATTTAATACACCAGAGAAGTAGTACTTGATTTTCATTTGTATTTATTTTGAAATAGGTGTATTGCAATTCTGTCTCTATTATTATTAAATATTTTTTATTAAAGGTACATTCTATATAAACTGTTTTACTTTAGGAAGAAATATAACTAAGGGAGAAAAGGAAGATGAACAGAAGGGAGGCAATATGGGGAGAGACAACTAACTATGGAAGGATCATAAGGAAAACTACTACAGTAGAGGCTTTTAAAACTTCATTTAAACCAAATAAATCTAAACGGATCTACCAAATATTCATGGAGACAAAATCATAACTAGATATTATTATCTCTTACCACCAAATAAAACATACAGTGCCAGGAATAGGCTACATCTAATTGAGTTGTTGGTCAAGGGGACCCATGGAAATCTGCACAAACAACCTAGGCTATTGCCAAAGCTTTTAGATGTTCTCCACAAACTGTTCGCAAGACTGAAAAAAACACCTATAACTCACTGAAATGTAAATTAATTTATTGGCAACCTAAACCTTTCATTCCTTGACCAATGTTCGTGGTACAGGAAGGTAAGCTGTATGCTACCAGAGGATAAGGGTAATCATCAACATGGGGAAAAACCCTTAGATCTACAAATGGTTACCTGCCCACAAGATACACTTGTACAGTAATGATTCAAAAGTTATGAGATTAACAAACCACTATCATAATAGAGTTAAGACCCACTCCATTATATTAAACCCATGTCTCACACTACCCAGGTGGCCAAGAACCTGGGGCTAGATAAGCTATAAATCTAAGGAAAAAAAACAAACACAAATGCTTTGTGAAATGAGTGTACCAATGATGACTGCTAATAATATTCAGTTCTCATAGACCAGTGTTTTTCTAAGTCACCATCAGAAAAGCTTCCTCTATCAGTAAGTGAGAACGAACACAGAAACCCACAACTTGACAGTGTGCAGAGAGTAAGAGATAATAGAACATTAAATTTTTCCACTCAAGGCTCAGGGAACTCTGAAGAAATAGAGTCATAAAGATTGTTAGATCCAGAGGGGATGTGGTGGGAAGAGTTCAGGCCAGAGGTCTTTGCTAAAGGCTTCTGAGTGTGGGGATTGGGTGTTCAGGTTGGACCCAGCTTGATCCATTTTTCTAAGGTCAAATAAGTGGTAGTGAAATTTGTACGAAATCTGGATCAAAGGCAGAGACACAGAGAGTCAGCCAGAGCCAGGAAGCATCGTTCCTGTTGAATCTGTTTCTTCAGGCTTCTCCAGCTACACTACCATGTTGACAACATGGCTAATGCATTTTTTACCTAACAGTCTGTGTCGGCACACACAGATCCAGCTCAGGTCTACGCCAGGTGGGTCCTTGCACTGGGAGAAGACGTAGTCACAAACCACTATCCTTAAACTAGAAGCTATCTCCAATCCATAACTGCTCTAAAGGAAAAAGATTTTTTTTTCAATGAAGTCTCACCGGATATGCAAACCACTCCTGAGGGCAGGTCCCATACCCAGAAGTAGGCCATCAACACAAAATGAATTCATTGACATTTAAGAGTGTTTTTTGTTTGTTTGTTTTTGTCTCAATTCTTTATTAGAATATTTAGTTTTATACACTACAAGTTTTGATTATATATTACTGCTACCAAATTTTGCATCTTTACTGTGTTTTTGTATATGAAAATATATACCTCTGCATCTATGTGTTTCTCTTTTGCTTCTTCTTTGGATCTTTGTTTCTTTTCATTTGCTTGTTGATTTTGTCTATTTTGGTTTCTTTGTTTTGATTTTATCTCATTTTATTTTTCTTTTAGATTATTTTTCTAATGAGAGAGAGAAGAAAAGGATATGAATTTGTGTGGGTGGATAGGTGGTAGGGAAGGTCAGGAAGAGTTGAGGAAGGGGAAACTGCAATCAGAATATAGTGTATGAAAAAATATATTTTCAATATTTTTTAAAATATGCACATGAAGTATAGGGAATGTGATCAAGTATAAGGAAAGAATTAGACAGAGGGGAAGGTGGATGGATTTTATTCACACACATTATGAGCATGAATACACTTTAAATAAATTACTTTTAAAATATAAAAGATTAAAAGTGGCTAAAAAAGAAAAATAGTTGAGTTTCATACATTGACTTAAAGCTGGCATGTCAACATTCAGCATCATGAAATATCTTAGGGTTTCAAGTACTGTGAAGAGATACCATGACCATGGTAACTCTCTTATAAAGAAAAACATTTAATCGAAGTGGTGGCTCACAGTTTCAGTCCATTATCATCATGGCAGGGAGCACGGTGGCATGCAGACAGTGTGGTGTGAGAGGAGTGGCTGAGAGTCCTATATCTTGCAGGGAGAAGAAAGTTGAATGAGACTCTGGGCATTCTGAGCATAGGAAACCTCAAAGCCCATCCCCACAGTGACATACTTTCTCAAACAAGGTCATAGATACTCCAGCAAAGCCACACTATAAATAGTGCCAGTCCCTAAGAGATTATGTGGGGGGGGCAATTATATTAAAATTACCACATTGGGCATAAGCATCATGGGATAGGTATGAAATTGGCCTAATGCATTTGTAGACAACACTATCATATCACAATGACAAACGACTGAATGCAACTGAAATTTAGTCCTATCTTTTACATACTTATCTAGAGCCACGCAAAATATAAGGTCTATGTTGAGAAAAAGTTTGTATGTTTTCCTGTCATGATATTTAAAGTCTGCAAAAATTTAGCTTCCAGCTTATGTGTTACATAAAAGGTTTACGTGAAGGATGGTATGGCTCCATGTTTCATTGACATCTGTAGGCACCAAGTACACAAATGGCACACATATATTCATGCAGGCAAAACACTATATACATAAAAATAATAAAATAAAATATTTTAAAAGACATACATTTGTAGAGACAGTTATTACACACTATGTGTGCCAACTCTTCCTTGATCTCCATTTGCAAACAGTGTTTAAGGTTTCCAGAGCACAGAGGTCCAGGGATCAACAACAAAAATGAGACCTTGGTGAGAATGAAAGTTACTGCAAAATAAATAATGTGTCTTAACTGAGTAAGAGAAAGTCCCCCAAACCAGTGAAGACATGCTTGACATCTAACTGAGAATTTGTCTCAGGTAATGTCACTATAAGAAATACAAATGACAAAAGAATCTTTGCATACAACCTTTTATTCACACTTCTTTACTTTCATAAACAAACTCTTATACTGAAACAAAAACAAAATATATTTACCCTAGTGTAGTATTTTTACAGTGTTGATAAAACAAAACATAAATATGTGGGTAATGTATGTAACACAAAATATATAATTTTGGTAAATATTTGTGAGTTGTATTTTGTATTTTATTCTAACTTTGGAATTGTATATTATAATGATATATTTCCTGGTGATTACTTATAAATTTTTATAAAAAATTAAATATAAACTGAAATACCAGTTTAGATACCTGAGAGAAATGGTTGATGTACATTCAATTTCATTCCTCAGGTTTAAAACAAAAAACTTATCTTTTGAATTTATTCTCAATCTATAAATTATATAATTATGCAATTATAGTATTTACAGTATGTTCAAGTTTGCTTTTTGGCACAAATGATTAATGTTTTATTTTTAGTGATCACATCATATTGGTTAGAAGCAAAAGTCTATTTCGTTTTGCTCTGATGATGTCTGTAGTTCACAAAGCATACTTGCTGGGCTCTGTCTTCTCTTATTTTCTCCCTTTCCTAGTGAAGTATTGCATGCACTTAGTCGTGTGTCTCTTTGATCAATGATTTGTACCCTGCTTCCAACAACAGGTTCTGTATTAGACTCCATCCTTAGAGACCTACACACACTGATGCTTCTATTCTGCTATTTTTCTTCATTTACTATCTTATCCTAAGAGAGCACATGAGGAAAAATAGATTGTTTATCCAGGTGTGGAATCACTGCTGTTACACAGAGAACATGCTGACTTTCTGTGCCCTTTTTATACTCAGTGGAATAAAGTAGAAAAATATCCTCATGTCTATTTTTCTGCCATTTCTTCACAGGTGCAGTTTTGCTCTTTTCCTGTCGCTTTATGAATAACCTTACAGATTCTCTAAAGTTTGTAATAAAAATTAGGTCCTAGGTTAGAACCTTATTCACCTTCTCTGGCAAACCTGTATTTCACATAGTCCTGATGCTGAAAAAAAAACCACACAGCATATTTTCATTCTTAGGGTGAAATTTTTCAGCAATATTAGTTTGTCCCATCATTACCCAGTTTATCTTCAGTATTTGAAATGACAATTTCAAATGACAATTAGATATTTGTGAGATTTTGAAATATATATTATCTGCTATTTGTAGGTTATGTGATTAGAATTACATTAAATATGTATATTCCAAACGTAGCTCATCATGTTGTATTTTAAAGAATTAGAGATATGTAAGACTCTGAAAGGAGAGCTGGATAATCAACCCAAACCATTGCTCCTTACTATGAAGCATGAGCTAGTTAGGGCAGTATTGGAGAGCTTACCCTAGTGATGAGGACGAAGGAGAGCTGACAGACTGAACAAGCCAGCAACCACCCAGATCTAGAACTAGAGCTATAATTTGGCCCACTCCAACATCCACCCCATCAATAATCTGCTAAAGCACATGAAGAAGCTGGTCCTACAGACAAGATCTCCTAACACAGGACAACAAGATATCCAAGAAGAGTTCCAGTGAGCTTCTAATATGAATGATGTAGCAGAAACCAGAGTCATCAAACCAGACCAACAATTGAAGCAATGAACACTTGCAAGTAACAATATATGGAGAGGACTGTGTGACTCATTATGACACATTACAGTTTCTGCAATGAGATTTATCTCTCTTTTTATTTTCTTATTTTTTCTTTTATTTTATTTAAGAAGTGGAACCTAGTTAAGGCATGGCTACCTGGCACTCAGGAAGAGAAACTGGGATTGACCAGGTGCGTGCTCTCTCGTTTTTTTTCCACAGAACACAACAGAACTCGGACTTCCCATTCTTGTGGCGTGAGTTTCCCCTTATAACAATTGAAAATATAATTGCTTATCTTTAAGCTTGCCTGGTTATTTCCAGAATCAGGTGAACAGCTACAGTCTAATTTGTATAATACTCATATACTCATTTCAGAAGTCAAAGGTATCACGCGAGGGTCAATTGTAGGGCTTTGAGTAATGTATTATACTTCCTCGTCAATTAATACAAAAAATATAAACAATACTCTGTCACCTGAGTGCCAAAACTGGGTTTGCATCCAATCAGAAGGAAGAGAGCAATGACGGGCATAATCATGTTGAAACCAGTTCATCTTTTACATCTCCAAATTCAAAGTAAACAGAACTGCTTCATCAAAGACTGCAGCCACAGCTCTGTCTGACCTGGGGGCGAGCTAGCCAGTTCTAGCAATGAAGATAAATGAAAGATTCTGAAACTGATTGTGCAAGCTGCTTAAAATCAGAAATTATCTGATTGCTTTTAATTTGAATTGTATTTCCTTATAAGCCCAAGTAATCCATTTAAAGCAACAGTGTAAATGACTAGTTATTCTCAGAATTCATCATTTAGTTTATTATTGAGAAGAATTGCTAAGAAAATTTGAAAATAGTGTGCAATTCACAGTCTTTAAACAGGATGGGAAACTGAGCTGAATATTTTTCCATTATTAAAATTCCAATAACAAAGTCTCTTAGTGTACAGTTTTATACCTTACTCACTGCTGTTGCTGTTTTCAATGACAGATACAATTATAAACATCCATCATTTTGCATCAGTGGTTCCAAAGTGACTTTTCCTCAAAATGCAAATGAAACCTTAAGTAAAATTATCTTTCTTGTCCAGAGTAATTATTGATCCAGTTCTCTGAACTGATTTGTACATTGTAGTGCCTTCAAGATTTTAGCTTTCTTCATTTTACTGTCTGTATGTTTGCTTGCATGTTTGTGTGGGTGTCTGTGTATGTGTGTTAGGCAGAGAGAGAAAGCAGAGAGGCTAAAGCATATTTCACATCTTTGTGATTACATGAAGAAATGTAAAAACATTCTTTTCTAATGATTAAATTTGTTCTTTGACAATTTTATACATGTACATAATGCATTGTAAGTACTATCACTTCCTTCAATTCTTTAATATTGTATGAAAAATATTAATGTAAATTTACATTTTTGATTTGCCCATTACCTTAGATAATTTTACTATAAATACTAATACACATTAAGGTAGAGATCATTTTATTTTGTCTTTAGATATTGTGAAATATTTTCCTTTGTTTTCTATTTTACTACATGTAACAAGAGGGCCTGCTTGTTGAAGTTTCTGTCCTGCCCCATTCCCACAGTCGTTAGGACACAAAAAATCACAAAAAAAATGTCTACATAAGTTATAAAACTGATTGGCCTATTAGCTCAGGCTTCTAATTAATTCTTATAACTTATATAAACCCATTATTCCAGTATATGTTAGCCACATGGCCTAGGAGACAATTCTGTATTCTGTCAATTTTTGTTTAAATAAATGCTGATTGGCCAGTAGCCAGGCAGGAAATATAGCTGGTACAACCAGACAGGAAGTAGAGGCAGGAGTATTCTGGGAAAAAGGAAGCTCGCTCCTCAGTCTTGTCCAGACACCAAAGAAGCAGGGTGTGACCCACTCCACTAAAAAGGTACTGAGCCATGTGGCTTACATATACTAGAATAATGGGTTAATATAAGTTATAAGAATTAATAGGAAGCCTGAGCTAATATGCCAATCAGTTTTATAACTTATGTAGACCTACTGTGTGATTCTTTGAGACCTAACGACTATGGGAACTGGGCAGGACAGAAACCCCAACAAGCATGCCCTTATGCTAAAACCATTTTTTTTCTAGTTTACAAGCACCTTCATCACATCATAGTCTTCATTTAGTCATATTTTTGTTAATTTTTCTTGAAGTTTCTATGCTATTGCACAGCTCATGTTTCTTTTTTTTTTTCCTCATTCACTTTAAATTTAAAGAATATATTAGAATACAAACCTAGGTTCTACCTCATTCTCTCTCATTTTTTTTCTTTCATAATTTATCGGATTTTTCTTGTACTTCTTACTATGTTTCTATGAATCATTCATG
>NC_022010.1:89136704-89151383 GCF_000317375.1 Microtus ochrogaster
ATTTATCGGATTTTTCTTGTACTTCTTACTATGTTTCTATGAATCATTCATGACTCCCTCAGTTATGAAATAAGTCTTGATCACTGTTCAGATGGCCTTGCAGATAGTAACACTCTTTGTCTAACCAAGGATATAAGTTTAAGCACCAGAGCACATATGGTGGAAGACAGGACATGACTCAAAACAAACAAACAACAAAAACAAAAAAACACAAAAACTGTCCTCTTATTGCACACATAATAAATAAATTAAAAGGTGAGAAGGGAAGAAATTAAATAAATGTCTTATAATTATTATGGGAAAAAATTAAATACTAACTTTTAATTTAATTGACAGCTAACTGTATAATAAACAGTTTGATATCCATTAAATGACTTTCTTTCTGTTCACCTAAAAGTCTTCATTCTCTCTAGTATATTGGATGTTGTTCTACTATAAAGATATTTTATATGTATTAGACAAATCACTGTGTATTTACAAATTTTCTCAGCTGTTTGAAAATCTCTTTTCTATTTTCTATTTGATCATTTCCTTTTATACAGAATGCTTGTTATAGCCATCTAAAGAATAACCTAAATCACATTGTCATTAGGAGATTTCATTTTCTATAAAGACAATTACTTCAAAAGAAAATGCTTGTAATATTATATCAAAAATGATATTTTCAAAAAAAATGATATTTTCTTTTATTTTTATATGTCAGGACCTATATGTCATCTTCAATACCAGCAAAAATAAATCTTTCTTATTTATGAGGTAAATAAGAGTATCTAATATTGAACAGATAAATATCTTATGTCTAACTTACATTAATAAAATTTTATCAGAAATATAGAAGTTTATTATACTTATTTTTTAGACCATTCTTTACAAATACATGCTGACTTTGTTAATTATTTTGGAATATCTAAGGAGATTTTGTTATTTTTATTTGTAATTTTGATATTGTTATTCCTATAAATGTATTTCATGAATTTGTTATATAAATTTGCTAATACATGGAAGATATTCAGTGATGTCAACCTGAAAGATACCCTGGAGAGTGTGAGACCACAGAGGATGGGAGAAAGACAGATATTCCACCTGGAGAGAATTGGAGTACAGAGCTTCTTTAGTGGGTATTGGGAACAGTGTAAGAGTAAAGGGGTTATAGAGGAGAGGGAAGAAGAGGAGAGAGAGAAAAGAGATTGAGAAAGATGAAAAACAGGGGAGAGAGAATAAAGAAGAGGGAAGGAGGAGAAGGGAAAGAGGCAGTAGTTACCTCTTCAGAAGAGGGAGGGACAGGGAGAGAGAGAGCTGAGTCAGAGAAAGAGAAAGGGCACAGGATCAGATTAACTCAGCAGGAGGGAAGATTGGTGGTGGGAGAGACTTGTGTCTTAAAGGGACAGAATACATAGGTCACAGGGAAGATCAGCACAATGATAACACGTCCATCTTTGTCTTATAATAAAGCAATGGGAAGTTAGGCATGGCAGGTTAAGAGGTTGGGGAAGTTGGGTTCTCAAAACTTCTTCCTGCTTATATGTGGACATCTATGAAAGGCCGTGTGAGAGAGAAATTTGATAACTTGCATTTGTCCTCAGGCCCACACATCTTGCAGATACATACTTTAAGAACTTTTATATTAATAACTTTTTATATCTTAAAACATCCTTTATTTAGAACTTGGTAAGGAGTTATACTGATTTGTTTGCTAAGATTTTAAACTGACAAAACCTCTAAGTTGTCAAACTGCATCTGTGAACTTTGAGAAGGGTAAAATTTTACTTGAGTTACTGATTTAAAAGAAAATGACAGAGAACTTATTTGATTGGGTATCTAGAACCTCTCCTCAGGGTCGTCCAAGGTCATTGATGGCAGGGTCTTTTGGGGCTGTTTTCACTTTCTGCTAATTAGTGCAGAATCTGCCAAGTTTTAGAAGATCCTGTGGCTTAGGAAATCTGTAGGAAGACAAGCCTACCTTGCACTGAAAAATTATGTGGCTGATTCCACTTCTTTTTTGTACACTGTGTGGAGATCTTCAGGAGTTTAGATGAAACGCAGTTCTCAGTGGTTAGTGCTTTCACATGATGAAATGAATTTCAGATGGACATTGTTCTGTGCCCCTCTGTCTTCTCTCTTCTTTGGAGGAGAAGGGGTGCTGCTGCTAGGAGCCAACTTGTTTCTCTGTTATGAAAAGTCTCTTAATAATTAAACATTTAAAAGTCATATTCCCCAGATCTCCAAGCACTTGAGGGATGTTTATCATGAATATATTTAAAGTTATGACTATAGTATAGGATCAGCCTAGAAAGCACGGTCCAATCTTGACTGTATTGGTTTTTAACTTAACAGGTAAGACTAATACTTGTGAAAGACAAAGAAGAAAAAAACTGTTTGCAGGAGAACTTTACAATAGTGGAAAACAACTTAATATGTTTTGAAGCGGGGTAGGAGCACATATACATACATTTTCCCATTGTTGAATTTAAGTTTTGCATAAAGTTAAATCAAAAGTGAGCGAGAGAATACTGGCTTTATTTTAATCAGGAAAGTAAAGTAATTGCAGGGGAAATATACTGAGGTAGTTCTCTGTGTATAATGAGTGCCTCAGCGGACCCTGCCAAGCTGAACCATCTTACAACTACACCAAATGCAATAGAGCATAAAGGTAAATTTTAAAGGTATAGCTGGTGGCTTAAAGTTAGCTGGTTACAGATCATGTAGCTCCGGGTAGACAAGCCACTCCTGGAGTGTAGTCACCTGTTAGCAAGCAAGTAGAGTGCTGGCACCAGCACTGTTTGGCTAATGGCGAGACCTGATGTAAAGAACCTGGTGCCAGCATCCTTTGGCTAGCAACAGAAACTCACGAGTCTGTCTTTGGCTCTTCCCTTTCTCACCTCAGACAAAATGGCAGCAGTCGTGGTTTCCCATGTTGCATAGCTCTTTATATTTAACTGTCCACTTTTAGAAGTTAGAAACGTATATACATTGTTTTTTTCTGCCTCTTTCTCATGGGTGAGGCAAAAAAAATAAGCAACTGGTTCAGGCCTTACCCATTCCTCCACAAGATAATGGGAGCCAAAGTTCCACTTTATTTATTGTTGCTCTTGCTGTCTGTGCTACTGGGGTTATATTTAGGAAGTGGTCTTCTGTGCCCATGCACTGAAGGCTACTTTTCACTTTCTCCTCTATCAGGTACAGTGTGGTCAGATTTATATTGAGGACTTTAATCCATTTGGATTTGAGTTTTGTGTTTGGCAATAGATATAGCTCTATTTTCATGCTACAGATTGACAACCAGTTATGCCAGCACCATTTGTTGAAGATGCTTTCTTTTTTACATTGTATAATTTTAGCTTCTTAGTCAAAAATCAGGTGTTCATAGGTGTGTGGATTAATATCCGGGTTTTCAATTTGATTCAATTGGTCAATGTCTCTGTTTTTATGCCAATACCAAGTTGTTTATATTACTGTAGCTCTGTAATAGAGCTTGGTGTCAGGGTTGGTAAGGCCTTTGACAGTTTTATTTTATTGTACAGAATTGTTTTGGTTATCCTGAGTTTTTTTGTCTGTCCATATGAAGTTGATTATTGTTCTTTCAAGGTCTATAAAGAATTATGTTATGATTTTGATGTGGATTGCATTGAATCTATAGATTGCTTTTGGTAGGATTGCCATTTTTACTATTTTGATCCTTCCTATCCAAGAGCATGGGAGATATTTCCATTTTCTGGTATCTTCTTCAATTTCTTTCTTCAAAGGCTTAAAATTCTTGTCAAATAGGTCTTTCACTACCTTGGTTAGTGTTACCCCAAGATATTTTTTGTTATTTGTAGCTATTATGAAAGGAGATGTTTCTCTGATTTCCCTCTCAGCTTTTTTATCCTTTGTTTATAGAAGGGATACTTGTTGTTTCTGAGTTGATCTTGTATCCTGCCACATCACTGAAGGTATTTTTCAACTGTAGGAGTTCTCTGATGGAGTTTTTGGGGTCACTTATGTACACTATCATATCATCTGCAAATACCAAAAGTTTGACATCTTCATTTCCAATTTGAATCCCCTTGATACCTTATATTGTCTTATTGCTACTATTGAAAACTCTTGAAACTGAAAAGCTTCTGTAAAGCAAAGAAAACAGTCAATAAGACAAAAAAGCATCCTACTGAATGAGAAAAAATCTTCACCAACCCTACATCAGACAAAGGACTGATCTCCAAAGTATATAAAGAACTCAAGAAATTAGACATAATTCTAAATAGTCAAATTTAAAAATGGTGTACTGAACTAAACAGAGAATTCTCAACAGAAGAATTTCAGATGGCCAAAAGATACTTAAGGGCATGTTCAACTTCCTTAGCTATCAAAGAAATGCAAATCAAAATAACTCAGAGATACCATCTTACACCTGTAAGAATGACTAACATAAAAAACACTAATTATAGCTTATGCTGGAGAGAATGTGGAGTAAGGAGAACACTCATCCATTGCTAGAGGGAATGCAAACTCATACAATTACATTGGAAATCAGTGTGGCGGTTTCTCAGAAAACTTGGAATCAACTTACCTCATAATCCAGCAATACCACTCTTGGGAATATACCCAAAAGATGTTAAATAATATGACAAAAGCATTTGTTCAATTCTGTTCATAGCAGCATTATTTGTATGGCCAGAACCTGGAAACAACCTAGATGCCCTTCAACCGAAGAATGGATAAAGAAGGTGTGGCACATTACACATTAGAGTACTACCAAGTGGTTAAAAAACAATGACATCTTGAATTTTGCATGCAAATGGATAGAATTAGAAAACACTATACCGAGTGAGGTACCCCAGACCCCAAAATATGAATATGGTATGTACTCACTCATAAGTAGATACTAGCCATGAACAAAGGATATTGATGATCCTAGAGAAGCTAACTTATAAGGTGAACCTAAAGAAAAACATATATAGACCCACCTGGAAATTGGAAACAGAGAAAGAAGATCACCTGACAAAATTTGGGAGCATGGGGGCAAGAAGGAAGGGAAGAAGGGGAAGGGATGGGTTAAGGAGGACTTGAGGGAATGGAATAGTCTTGATGGAGGAAGGACAGATATGAGAGCAAGGAAAGGGATATCTTGTTGAGTGAGCCATTATGGGGTAGCAAAAAACCCGGCTCTAGAAAAATGCCCAGGAATCCACAAGGATGACCTTAGCTAAAACCCTAAGCAATAGAGGAGAGGGTGACTGAACTGACCTTGCCCTGTAGTCAGATTGATCATTATCTTAAATATCACCATAGAACCTTCATCCAACAACAGATGGAAAAAGAGGCAAAGACTCACATTGGAAAACTGGACTGAGCTCCCAAGGACCAGTTAAAGAGTGGAAGGAGTGAGAGTATGAGCAAGGAAGTCAAGACCATGAGGGGTACATCCACTGAGACAGTTTGCCTAAACTAACGGGAACTCACCAACTCCAATTGGACTGGGGGTGAATGAGCATGGGAAGAAACTAGTCCCTCTGAATGTGATTGGAGGTTGGGGAAGATTGAGGGGCCTTTGATAGTGACACTCACTGGGATTTGTCTCTACTGCATGTACTGGCTTTTGGGGATCTTATTTTTTTTTTAGATGCATATCTTGTTCAACCTAGATGTAGTAGGGGGGCTTGGACTGTCCATAATGCAAGGTGCATTGCTCTCTCTTAGGATTGGAAATGGGTGAAGTGGGAGGTTGTGTGAAGAGAGTGAGAGGGGGGTTAGGAGAGAGGAGGAAATGGGAATTTGGATTGATAGTTTTTGAAGTAAAAAAATTAAATTAAATTAAATTAAAAAAAAGATGATGGGAGCCTAGAAAAGGCCCTTACCCAAGAGGCACTAAGCAAAAAAGGAATAGTATCACAAAATAGATCTGTAGATCTGAGGGAACCTGGGACCCAAAAAACAAATGCACCACCCAGTGTATGCATTACTAGGGCATAGCCCAAGAACCTCTGTCCTAAGAAGTGCCAAAGGTTGCAGCAAAAGTTGACCAGGAAAAGGGGATCTTACCAATGTGTAGCAGTGCAACAGACTGGTTTGGCCATGGTGGAAGATGGCAGGGAAGGGGAGGATACTGGTGGGAGAGAGTGCCCCTTATGCCACTGTTGAGCAGGAAGCTTGAGTCAAGGCCATAAGATAGAGCGTGCTATTTCTACCACCACTAATAGAAGATCAAGATTTTAAAATCTCTTTGGTCATATTCTATAGATAATTTCCATCCTGTAAAAACATTAGTCAGTCATTCTAACATAAATATGCTGCTGTTTGTACAATGCAGGTGTCTAAAAGTTATGTCTTCACAAATTCACAGAATTCTTGTGAGTTCCAGGGAACCAAGATAAAATAATCACCTTAAACAAGTCAGATACACCTCTCTCAATTCACAGGTTCTGAAAATTTTTTTTTTCTCTTCCTAATCTTAACTTTGTCCTCTGCTCTGCCCACTCCTTTTCAGGCCCGAGACACACTGGACTGACCCACACCATAAATCCTGGAAAGGAGTGAATCTATCAGCTACCCCAAAATGTGACCAGCACCAAGCTTTCTCAGACCCCCAAGACAATATCCACAAATAAGTAGAAAGCAGTCTTGAGAATCCGATGTCCTCAGTCCCTTAATCTGCCGTGCCTAACTCCCTGTGTTTTTATTATAAGAGAAAGACGTAAATGTTATTTTACTGACATTCCATGTCACCTGGGTATCCTGTCCTTTTAAGAGACAAGTGTCACATACCCAAAATCCTCCCCTTACTGCTGAGTCAAGTTGATTTTGCATACTCTCTCTCTCCATCTCTGCTCTTTCAGGCTTCTCCTAAAGAAGTAACTACTGCCTCTCTTCTCCCCTTCCTCCCTTCTTTTTTCTCTATCCCCTCTATTTTTCATCTTTTTCTGCCCCAACTCTCTTTCTTCCCTTCTCCCCTCCCCTCCATAACTCCTTACTCTTATGCCATTCCCAATACCGACTAAATAAACTCTATACTCCAGCACTCCCCTCATGGTGTATCTCTCTATCTCCCAGCATGAGTGGTCTCACACCCGCCAGGGGACTGGCCAGGGTCATGCTGCCAAATATCTTCCAATATGCCTACGAAAAGATGTTTTCTTCTTCTTTTTACTTTTTTTATTAATTTAATTGTTTTAAATAAAGAAACAATCTTTTTCTCATTATACATATCAATCCAAGCTTCCACTCCTTCGCCTCCTCCCATTACCTCCACATACCCCCCCAACCCACCCCCAACTACTCTTCTGAAAGGGCAAGGCACATTGCTTTGTGGAAGGTCCAAGCCCCTCCTTACTAGATCTAGACTAAGCAAGGTATCCATCCAAAAAGAATAGGTTCCCAAAAGGTCAGTACAAGCAATAAGGATAAATCCTGATGCCATTGCCAGTGGCCCCTCAGTCTTCCCCAGCCACACCCTTACCAACCACATTCAGAGGGACTAGTCTGATCCTATGGTTGTTCTTTCCCAGTCTGGCTGGTATGGATGAGCTCCCATAAGCTCAGGTAGACTGTTTCGTTCGGTGTACCTGTCATAATCTTGACCTGTTTGCTCATACTTTCATTCCTCCCACTCTTCAACTGGACTTTGGGAGCTCAGTCCAGTGCTCTGATGTGGGTCTCTGCCTCTATGTTAATCAGTTGCTGGATGAATATTCTATGGTAATATTTAACATATCCATCAGTCTGACTACAGGACAAGGCCAGATCGGGTACCCTCTCCTCTATTGCTTAAAATCTTAGCTGGGGTCATCCTTGGGGATTCTTGGAAATTTCTCTATTCCAGGTTCCTTGCTAACCTCACAATGACTCACTCAATCAAGATATCTCTTTCCTTGCTCTCATCTTTATCTTTCTTCCATCTCAACTATCCCATTCCCTCAAGTTCTCCTTGCCTTTCTCTTTCTCCCCTCCTTTTCCACTTCCATCTTCCCTTCTCCCCCCACTTTTATATTTCCAATTTTGTCAAGTGATTTTGTCTATTTTGGCTTTCCAGGTGGATGTATATATGTTTTTCTTAGTGTTGGAGAGGATGAAAATTAAGGGAAACACTCCTACATTGCTGTTGGGAATGAAGACTTGTACAACCACTTTGGAAATCAGCATAGTGGGTTCTCATAAAACTGGGAATCATCCTAATTCAGAATCCAGCAATACCATTCTTGGGCATATACCCAAAAGATGCTCAATGATACTACAAAGACATTTGTTTAATTATGTTCATGCAGCGTTATTTGTAATAGCCAGAACCTGGAAACAACCTAGATGCCCCTCAACAGAAGAATGGATGAAGAAAATGTGGCACATTTACGCATTAGAGTACTACTCAGTGGGAAAAAAAACAATGACATCTTGAATTTTGAATGCATATGGATGGAACTAGAAAACACCATCCTGAGTGAGGTAACCTAGACCCAAGAAGATGAATATGGTATGTACTCACTCAAAAGTGGATACTAGCCATAAACAAAGGCTATTGAGCCTGAAGATATAATCCTAAAGAAGCTAAGTAACAAGATGAACCCTAAGAAAAGATGTTATTTATCACATAATGACATCTCATTATTTATTATAATATCACATAATAAGGTGATAAATATCCTGACCTTTCTGGTTTCATTGGAGTACATGAGAATAATTAAGCAAAGTGTACTTAATAGACAAAACCCTCTGCTTTTAATGATAAAAATTTCATCAAATATAGGCACTGCAAATAGATGAGCCCTCTAGATAAGATTAATTGATGGAATTTTCACAGATCTTAAAATGTTGAACGCATTCTGACTAACAGTAACCATGTCACAGGGAGTGAGAACACAAGAATTTTCAGAAAATCTGTATTTAATGATACCCAAACAAAGTGCATTCCTCCTCAATCTGAACATTCTTTTACAAAAATATTTGTTTATATTTTCTTAAGGATTTGAATTTAATTGCATAATGAAGCTTGACAGAGAAATTTGAAATATACTTTAATATATCCAGTCTATTAAGATGATTTTGTTTGAAATCTCACAATGTGATCTGTGAGATCAACTGATTCTGTTGCTTCCTTTTTCTTCACCAGGAAAAATTATTTACAAGGTATGTAAACCACATTCGGTGGGTGACTTCTGTTGTGGTCCAGCCAGGATGAATTTGTGCACTCAAGGGTAGGGTAGTGTGGATTAGAAGTGTTAGATAGGAGGAAAAGAGATACAAAAGAATTACAGAGACATAGGACAGTACTGTAAGAGCAACTCAGTGAAACTGAATACTGAAATTGCTTGTGTTTACTTTTTATATGCTTTTATACCCCAGTACAAAAAGGCAGGTGTGAAGGCAGAAGAATGTTTTAACATGGCACAAAGGACAATCAGAACAGTTATTTGCTTCAATACTTGAAACAACAAACCATCATTTACAGAATAAAACATTTGATGCTTTGGGCAGGATATGCAGCAAATATACCCTAGACCAAGTATCCTGTAAGTATCCACTTTGCATGTCAAACCCCCTATTTTAAAATAAAGGAGCAAGAATAGGCTTAAATTCTCTGACCTATGTTTAGGGTGGAGTGGATCCACCTCTATAGGCTTTCTTATTGTCCAAAACACCAAATAACCACACCATAAATCAGGATTTCTTGTTTGTAGGCACAGCTGTTTTCAATAACTTTGAAAGAGTAAAATTATGCTCAAACTCTTTAACCTTTACTTAAAGTGAAAGAGGCTAACGGCTGTGTGCCTCCCTAGCAAGGATGGTACTGTGATTCTTTCTTAATTTAACCTCATTTTTGTTAGTTATCTTTTGACTGGTTTAAGTTTGATTGCTTAGTTCTTTGGCTGATAGATTTTAGCAAACTGAATCACAAATTGAAAATTCGTTTTATACTGGGACCCTTCATCTGGTTCTCTGAGACTACCAGATACACAAACTATAGTCACGTCAGAAAAGGTCACTATGATGCTCTTCTAAAAATACTTCATCTGCCTCTTAATTGATTTAGATGATGACACACTGAGGTTTAGTTTTTAGAAGAAAGACGAATGTATTTTGTTTACAAAAGAGATGCAAATGAGTATAGTTAAAGTACTTTTTATCAGGGTGGGGGTCAAATAGCCATCCTAATTTCCATTCTTCATTCCATTCCCTTTCAGCGACTCTAAGATATGCCATATGTCTTGATTTGGTGCAAAGGCACAGTATTAGATGTGATGCCAGGGGAAAGTGAAGAGTGCTTCCTCTCTGTTTTCTCTTACTGTTTCCAAGATTCATTAGCAAACTGCAGAAGTCTCATGAACCATGTCAGAAACATTCATGAGGTTACCAAGTTTCAATCCACCTCTTACTTAACAAGCAGGCAAATGCAGCTGTATGAATGAGTTGATCTAGATGATATAAATATATATCAGGATTCTAGTCTTCTTATTTATTCATGCAGACATACTTTTGTTAATATAACAAGTTGTACTCATTTTGGAATTATTAATTTGGTTTTTTCCATTTTAAACTGATTATAATTAAAAATACTTTTATTAAAAATAAATGTGACTGTTCAAATATAGTGGCATATGTCTTTAATCCCAGCACGAAGAAGGCAGAGACAGGTGGATGTATGTGAAGTTAGGGTCAATCAGTCTACATATTGAGTTTGATGTCAGGCAGGACTACACAGTGATGCTCTGTCTCAAAAGCTAAACAAACATGAACTAAATAAATGCAAAAAAATTCAGCACATAAGCCGTTCTGTAAAATGAGAATGCAGTGCAATGGCTGATGAACAGCTACCGCACTTTTTAATAAGTCTGTTGGATACTGGGCTTAAGATAACTAGTTTCTTTAGAGCTTTCCAACTATAAAAATATGATACAGACTTAAATAATTGCAAGTAACTGGTATTTTTTTCATACACAAATCCATATGTGAAAAGAACTGCTGATTAAGCATATTCATATGTGTTTAGTTAATTTATAGCATTTGTAGTGCTAAAAAGTACTTTTAAATTATTTAAAGAAAATAAAAGAAGATTCTAATCCAAATAATATTGATCATATAACTAAATGAAGAAATAAAAATCAAGTAATGCAATGGATCTGTGGCACTAAAGTTATCCTTACTACTGCTAATAAAAATAACCATGGCAGAAAGGTTTTTAAACAGCTCTGGAATACCCAAGAAAATGCATCATATAGAAATCCCTACTTCCCACCCATCAATGAATGAGAGTTAGAATTACCAGGATAAAGCAAAAAGAAAAGCAAACTTAGATTTTTCATTCTGTGTCTTGTCTCACTATACAGGATGTTACAGAAGAGCATCTGAGAATCCGTAGGTCTAGGTTTCATTAGTGACTTCTGTATTATCCTGACAGGTTCTTGGTTTAAAAGGGACTTCCATAAGCTTACTGTCTAAACCACTTTTGTTGACAACAGTATCCAACCAGTCTATCTATCACATTCATATGTGATATGGTTGATTCACCCAAACTTTCATTAAGCACAAAGAAGTCTGATTCAAAACTGCTTTAACTTCCCCCTGTCTAGACCATTATGTGCATAGAGTTCTCACAACACTGAGGAATTCAGTTGTTTGTGAAACACTATGTGTGATTTTCTTTTCTGACCAATGGCAATGACAAAAATCATGTAGTCAGCCATATACATGGGCAAAGCTACCCTCCCCACAAGTATGAGACACACATAGTAAATAAATCACATACTCTGAAGCGAGCCGCAATTAATAACTCACTCCTCTCTGGTGAGTCATGCCCTTCATTCAGAGTAATACATCCCTTCACCAGTACATTCATTCCAAGATCTTTCTGGGTGAAGTCCTGGACTGAAGTCTGGAGATGCATCTGCTATGCCTTCCAATATGAGGGTGGGCAAAACAGGAAAACTTGAAGCTTCCCTATTTTTCTTAAGGCATGCTGCTTTTCAATTCCAACTCATTTATTCTTCCCCATTTACTGTAGTTTAAAGTTTCCAGAAGATTCTGTCTAGAGTTTTAACAATAGTGATTTGATTTACATGTCTGCTTTCATCCAAAGACCCACTATGTATATTTGTTTACATTTACATATGTCAAAATGCTTCTAAAGAAAATCAATACAGTTATGTATTTTAGTGTCTTGCATGAATCACTGAGGTTAGCTACCAAAATTTTGCTTAACTGTCTTCTTTTCAACTCATTGGTTTAATTGACAAATCAAGCTCGCTACATTCCAGCCCTTTAGTTGTTACAGTTCATTTTCTTGATATATGATCCTTATACTGTGTTAGTCACTTTTCCATCATTGTAATGAAATACCTGGGGCAATTGACATCAAAAGAAAAAAAAAAGAAGGCAATGGTTTCCAATCCAAGAGTAAATGGTTTCATTCAAATTGCTCCATCTGGTCCTGTGGTTAATGTTACATATTATGCCAAGAGTACATGAAAGAGCTGAACTACAAATCATTCTGATCATAGTTTTAAAAACAAGGAAGAAAAGAAAAAGTTCCCGGTAACCTCTCCCAAAGACATGTTCCCAAAAATGTCTCACTCTGCCTTCTTAGAGGTCCAGCCATATTCTAATGGCAACCCCAACAGACCAAGTTTTTACTACATGGACTCAAGGGACAATCATGCAAACTACAGCATTCTGTTATAAGATCAACATGAGAGTCACTCACTGGTTCATGGCAACACCAGCAAACAGCCACCTTTCCCTACCCAACAGGAATCTTTTTAGTTTTCTTCAAACATTCTAATACATTTTTTTTTATTTCACACCCTATATATTTGGTTCATATAATATATACTTTTCACTTGAGAGTTTTATACCATTTAATTTCTTCAACTCTGGCCCCCAAGTCACTGCTCCACTTTTCTGTTTTCCCTTTTCTTTTGTGCTCCACACATAGATAACGAGACACATTTTGAAAAGTCACACATTTATAAGGTGATATTTTGTGTTATTTACATTATTGTAATGACATTTTTAGGGAGCTAGGTAATGAATTTCCTGTCACAAGCTAAAACAGTTTTGTTTTTAAGTTCTGTCATACGGGAAAATATATTCTCTTTCACATTAACTACTTCTGGAGTCTAGTATTTGTGTTCACTTAGCTAATAATTGCTGAACATGAAGTTTTAGTCACAAAGCTGTTTAAGAAAAATGATTACTGTTCTCAACTGTTTCATTTTTAAGAAGTTTAACTCATATCTGGTAAATTTCTGCTACAACTATGATAAACACATTAAAAGAACTCAACTCCCAAGCCATTAATTTCCTGAAGTTCACATTGAAAACTGTGAGTCACCTTATATTGAGATCACATTTTCATGCCTGGAGTAGATGTTAAGGATCCAGAGGTAAAAAGAGGAAGCATTCCGTTTCTCCTTTGAGAGGAAAGCCACATCAGGGGGACCAAAAACTGAGGGGATGGAAATCAGGATGAGGGAAGCACGTTGAAAGTAGAGAAGCTGCACGAGTGTGACAGAGATTTCTGTCCCGCCCAGTCCCAAAGCCATTCCATCCCAAAGAAACACACAGAGGCTTACATTAATTATAAACTGGTTGCCCTATTAGCTCAGGCTTCTTATTAACTAATTCTTATATCTGAAATTAGCTCATTATTCTTATCTATGTTAGGCACATGGCCTGATACCGTTCTTCAGTGAGGCATTCTCATCTTGCTTCCACTGTGCCTGGCTGAAGACTGCAGACTGACTTTTTCTCTTCTCAGAATTCTCCTGTTCTTATTGCCCTACCTGTACTTCCTGCCTGACTACTGGCCAATCAGCGTTTCATTAAATGCAACTGATAAATAGTTATAGGGTAAAAGATCATTGTCCCAAAGCACAAAAATGTGTTCCACAGCTAGAAAAGAGAAAAGTCTAATTCATATTTTCTTGTTTTATCTTTTTTTTTAGAAGCTAGGGACCTAGATGGAGTAGGGTAGAAGCAATAGATGCTGATTATCATACAAAATTGTCTGTAAACTGAGAGGAACACAATTTTCTTTTAGAATTAGTGTCCATAACAAATACTTTCTATAGAGTAAGGAAACATAGTTAAAAAGTAAAAGAGTTTGTTGGAGGGAGAGGGGCCACTTGTTGGTTCTCGGTTGCTTAGCCCTGAAATAATCACACAAAACTATATTATTTAAAACACTGCTTGGCCAATTACTTAAGCATATTGCTAGCTAGCTAGCTCTTACATCTAGAATTAACCCATCTTCATTATTTTATACTTCACCACAAGGTTAGTAGCCTACTGGCAAGTTCCATCATTTGTCTTCAGCAGGTCTAATGGCTTCTTTCTCACTCTGCCTCCTTTCTCCCAGTATTCAGTTTAGTTTTCTCCACTTAGCTCTGTTCCCCTATAGCTCTGCTATAGGTCCAAAGCAGTTCCTTTATTATCCAATGATATTAACAGCATATAGAGGAAAATCCTGCATCAAGAGCTCAAAGCCAATATTAGATATTTGGATGGTATATGAGTATGACTATAGATCCTGTGTGGTTTTCTGTCATTCATCAATTTTATCAATGTTAACAATATTCATACAATCACTTATAAGAAAAACTTACAAATTTACAATCAACCTATTTCTATTCATAGCATCATGTAAATTGGTTTGAAAAACTTTGTCTCAGAATATGTTGTAACGGCGTAAACGAATGCAGACAGATTGTAAAA
>NC_022010.1:89154062-89157921 GCF_000317375.1 Microtus ochrogaster
TGGTCCATTGGTGAGACACACAATTCAAGCAACAGAAAGAGCAAAGAGTCAATGCTCTAGTTTGTGAACAGGCTGGGAAATGTGAGAAAACAACAAGGTAATTACCAGGGGGAGGATGCTGGTAATAAACAGTAGAAAATGAAATATGTCTACCTAGTGACATGCCAATTCACTATAAATCTTTGAGCAAGGATGTCATTCTAGTTAGGATAGTGTTAAATATAATCTAAAAAAATAAAAATGAGGAGAAATATAGAGCAGAATCAGAATATAATTATACTATGAATAAAAGCAAAGACGATAAGTAAGGCTTAGATGCAGATAAAACAAATAAATGCTGGGAACATGGTGCTTTCATTATTATACATGATGGACATAAAAACAAATCACAGAGCTCCATTTCAAGTGTGATTAGAAGATTCTATAAAAAAAAAACAAGATTTTTACAGTATTTTTTATGAGTATAGAACAGAGTTGTACTAAGGAGCGGTGGGCTGTGTTCCCAGCGCCCAGACACCCGCATGGTTAGCTTTACACCTGAAGTAACAACACACAAACTGTATTCTTTTAAACACTGCTTGGCCCATTAGCTCTAGCCTCTTACTGGCTAACTCTCACATCTCAATTAACACATTTCTAATAATCTGTGTAGCACCACGAGATGGTGTCTTACCGGGAAGGATCTTAACCTGCATCCATCTTGAAGAGGAGAGCTATGGCAACTGCCTTCACTGCCTTCTTCCTCCCAGCATTCTGTTCTGTCTACTCCGCATACCTAATTTTCTGTCCTATTAAAGGGCCAAGGCAGTTTCTTTATTTTACCAATGAAATCAACACAAAACAGAAGACTCCCACATCACAGAGTGATTTTAATACTGAAGAGAATGAAATTAAAATATTTTATTAACTATCATACATTTGATCCTGGCAGAGTTAGGCTTTATAATATTGACTGAGTTTAAGGCTCAGTTCTAAACTGCTTCTCTAAATTACTGTCTTTAGGTTTAGATTGAAAGTATTGTATTCTGATAAGAATTATATTTGTAACTTTGTCTGGATAATTCATTTTTTTCCATTCTCTAAACAATAATACAGCATTTTGGGTGGGATTTTGTTACACAGTCAGATTAGATGAGTAGTTTTGGCACTTCTATTTGATAGACTTTTTAACACACATGCACACACACACACACACACACACACACACACACACACATCAGCATATGTCCTAGTTACTGTTCTATCACTGTGAAGAATAACCATAATGAAGGCTTCTTGTTTAAAAATAAATAACAGTTAAGTGGGGCTTGCTTACAATTTTAGAAGTTTAGTCCATTATCATCATAAAGTGAAGTAGACAGACAAACTTTACTAGAGCAATAGCTGAAATCTTTACATCCTGATCCATAGGAGTCAGGCAGAGAGGGGAGTGGTACTGCATCTGGTGTGAGCTTTAGAAACCTCAAAACTCATCCCTAGAGACACACCCCCTTGACAAAGACACAACTACCCCCAGGAGTTCACAGCTCCCAATTCCTCCAAATGACAGCCTGGTCAGATCCTTCACAACATCACAGCCCTTGAAATAATTCAGTCTTAGTTGTTGTTCCATTGCTGTGAAGAAACCACATCAACCCAATAAGAGAAGGTTGTTAACTGAGGGATCGCTTAAAGTTTTAGAGGGTTAGTCCACTGTTATTGTCTCAGGAATGAGACAGACATAGCAATGGGGCAGTAGTTGAAAGCTTTACTCCGTGATCTGAAGCGTGCTGTCAAAGAGAGATATTAAGTCAACTTTAGCCTTCTGAAACCTCAAACCCTGGTTACACATCTGTTCTAATGAGGTCACAGCTAATACTTCGAAAATAGCTTCAACATTTGGGAAAGTGTTTAAATACAAAAAACTTATGGGAACCATCCTCATTTAAGATCACAGTATTGATAGAGTCTCTTAATAGGGCCTATGAGAGGGAATATACACCTCTAACATGTTTGAGTCTGTTATGCATGCAGAATTAACTATGACCAAAACTTACTTAAACATTTGTTGCATCAATTATGATATTTAAGGGGCTGTAAGTGTAAAGGCATATTTAAAGTAAAAGCTAAGCACTTTTAAAAATAAAAGTCTTAGGCAATAATTCCATTTTGTTTTCAAGTGAATATTAACTAAAAATTAAAAGTCTGATGTGTAGAAAACAATTTTAAATTTTAGTGGCAGAATTGCTTAGCACTTTTAATGTCAACAGCCTAAAATACATAAGTTATTGATTTATGAAAATAAATTTCTTTCTAGAAAGTTGCATGAAAATCAGATCTTATTTTTCTTATGAATACTTTTAAGAAATTATCCTGAATCTTTGCTTATCTTATTTAATTTAATTAGAAATCTCTCTCAGACTTTTAACTAAATGGATTTAGTGTCTGTACCAAATTACATTTCATGAAAATGTAATCTGACATTAAAGTAACATATTTTTATGATTTTTATATAAGTGATTTAGATATCATAAAAATAAAAGGTTAGAAGAATTTTATGTAAAAAGAAATGTCAAATTTATATATAAATACCTGATTTACATATTTATAGTCATTTACAATAATTTATTTTCTTTAAAATGTTTTATACTGCCTTTGTCTTTATTTTTGATCATAAACATTGCATTATGTTTAAATCTCTACCAATAGTTTGAAATTAGCACATTATATTTAAAATCAGAACTTTGCACTCTATTTATATTTCCACATCTTTTCACATGCACTGATTCCATAGAAGCAAACTTAAGATAGCAAATTACATCATTCACACTTGAACTGTGTGCAATGTTCTCATTCAATACATTGCTTCTAATAGTTCAGAAAAAATTTCAATTCCAATTTAATTTTATTCTTATTTATAACTAAATAATTAAATTTGCATAAGTAATGAACTTCTTGCCTTCTCCCAAACATGACTCTCAGAGAAACTATAGAAAACAAACAAACAAAAGGAAAACTTTTTCAAAATACAACATAAAAATGCCCAGAATTGATCTTTAAGAAACTAAAGTAAAAGAATAAACAAATGTCTATTAGTAACAGCTATAACAAAAGTGTTAAAAGGAAGGAACTTCTGGTTTTCTAACTCAAAGAAACAGAAACAAGAGTGCAAAGACTTTCAGTATCTCCCGTCTTCAAATGGAAAGCTCTCTCCTGGGAGGAGGAGAGCTTAGCATTCTCATTCAACACTGAGATACTTGTTACTTGGGTTAAGACTTGAGCACTGGTAGTTCATGTGTATAACAGTGGCTTTTCTCTCTGTATGGCCTTTATCCCTAGTATTTTGATTACCCTAGGTTAAAACATGAAAACATCAGTTCTAGGGATCCAGTTTTCTGATCTTTCTTACTCCAATGTTCAGTTTCTGTACCAGGAGTGACACTCATAAAGAAGCCTGGTATTGTTCCCACTCCAATGTTCATAATTTTGGCTCAGGATTACTGCCTGATGGTAAGAAAATCATATAACAAATAATACTTAATCTTTTTCTCAAAGAAGTAATTTCCTTTATGGGAATGTAAGCCTAAAGCACTCTATAGAATGCAGGATCATATTTTTAAAAAATAAAGATATAAGCTTGTGTTGTAAAGAAATGTTCTTTGTAGGTTCATATATTTGAACACTTTTTCCCCAATTAGTGCAACAGTTTGTGAACCCCTTTACCAGGACCCCACTAGGGACTGACTTTAAGTTGTTGTTGTTGTTGCTAAACTGACTTTAAGTTGTTATTGTTGTTCTTTCTCCTCCTCCTCCTCCTCCTCCTCCTCGTCCTCTTCCTCTTCCTCTTCCTCTTCCTCTTCCTCTTCCTCTTCCTCTTCCT
>NC_022010.1:89158021-89162892 GCF_000317375.1 Microtus ochrogaster
TCTTCTTCTTCTTCTTCTTCTTCTTCTTCTTCTTCTTCTTCTTCTTCTTCTTCTTCTTCTTCTTCTTCTTCTTTTTCAAGACAGGGTTTCTCTGTGTAGCTTTGGAGTCTGTCTTAGAGCTCACTCTGTAGACCAGGCTGGCCTTGAACTCACAGAGATCCACCCGTCTCTGCCTCCTGAGTGCTGGAATTAAAGGTCAGCATCACCACCACCAGGCCGACTTTAAGTTCTTATAACCATTCCGATGAAATGAGATTATCCAGCTTCCCCTCCTGCCTATATGTCTTCCCTGTCGTTTGCTGCTACATCCCTCCCATGATGGACTCTATATCTCTGAAACTATAAACCTAATATAAGCCTTTTTGCCCATCTTGTTTCTGGTCATCATGTTTTATTATGGCAATAAAAGGATGATAGAACAGAAATTAAACTCTAACATTTTTTGAAGAATAGAGACTAATAGTATAAGCACTTAGATCTGCATTCTAAATGGTATAATAAATGATCAAGAACAAAACTGAAGCAGTGGTAATATTTCTTCAAGGAATCCAGTATTTGCTCTGGTAATTGTGTAGACAAAATTATAATTAAGGACATTTTGAGAGCTGTACAGTAATCATACAGTCCATAGCAGAGAGATTTATTGTTGGGTATGGTATTCAAAAAATGAGTAAGTTATATCAATTTTCATGTCATCCCAGGGACAGAATAAATATTCAAAATTCTCCCTCCCTAAACAACACATTTAACACTATTGATGGTTGTAGTGCTGTGTAGTTTAGATAATTAAATAATAATTCATTCAGTCACCAAACAAATAAGAATTAAAAAAGGCAGTGTCTGACAATGAGGAAATTCAAGAACTTTAAAGTAAAACAATATCCATCAAAATACCATAAACAATAATCTAAAAGTCCAGTTTACAGGAAAAAAGTAAAAGACATACAAAGAATAGTGGAACATAGGTAGCCAGAAGAAATTGTATGTAAGTAGTCCTATGTTGATTTAATAAAAACATTACTTATAATAGACCCCATACATGTGTTTACAGAACTAAAAAAATCCACACTTAATAGGCTAAATAATATTTTATAAAATAATGAATTTCAATAAAATGTTAGAATTATAAGAAACAAGCAGACATTAAAATGAAAGAATATTTTAACTGTGGAAAAGAAATATAAAGGAACCTGGTGGGGGATAGTAGTGTAAATTATGGAAACCAAGCTGATGGTAGTAAACAATCATAGAGACCTATAACATTAGGCTGTCCTAACTCAGCCAATCAAAATGAATCATAGCCTCTCACCACAGTTCTCATGCCTCAAACCCTGTTCATCATTTAAACATCAAAAGAGAGCAAAACTGCCATGATTTGCACATGGGAAACTGAAATCATTCTGAAGAGAGTTCCCACGTAAAACATCTAGTATCTATTTTCATCTGATTGAGTTTCCTCTAACTTCTGCTCCAACTATTGTTCACTTACATTGTAGTCAATAATTTAATCTTTCTCTTCTTGGATATGAATTTGATGGATTTTTTTTTACTTCCAGTGATGCTAAGCTACCACACATGATGCCCTTTGTGTGTTATGAGGAACATCAACTCTCTTCTGCTATTTCTTTAACTTAGGAACTAGTTATAAAAGGACTAAATACTAGTCACAGTCTCTAGCTCAATCTTTATTCTTGGCAGGACCAAAGATTTCTATGCTCTTGCAAGCAATCACCATTAGCCTCAGATCTGTGTTTTAGGAATGACTATTTTTTAAGGAAAGCATTTTAATTCGATGAATATATAAGAGAAACACGTACAGATATATTCTGTCTTATAGCAGTACATCATTTCTTTTTTTCATTTAATTTATTTATTAAACAATCTTTTCTCATTTTTCATACTTATCCCAGTCTCTGCTCCCTCCTCTCCTCTCGCTCCCCACACCTCTCCATCACCCATGTCCCCCATCTACTCCTCAGAGTGTGTAAAGCTTCCCAAGTGATGCCAGTAGGACCAAAGCACTCCCCGTTGTATCTAGACTGAGCAAAGTATCCCTGCAAAAAGAATGACTTTCAAAAGTCCAGTTCAAGCACTAAGGATAAACCCTGGTTCCACTGCCAGTGACAACTAAGTCTGCTCAAGCCCCTAAACAGTCACCCACATTCAGTTTGCCTAGTTTGGTCCTATGCAGGTTCCCCTACTATCAGTTCAGAGTCAGTGAGCTCTCACTAGCTCAGGTCAGCTGTTTCTATGGGTATCCCCATTAATGTCATGACCCATTGCTCTTATTATCACTCCCTATCTTGGACTGATCTTGAGAAGTTCAGCCAGTGCTAACATGCTAAGCATCTGAGATCACTGCATCTGCTTCCACCAGTTGCTGGGTGAAGGTTCTGTGGTTAGGTTTAAGATAGTCATCAATCTGACTACAGGGCAAAGCCAATTCAGACACCCTGTTGGAGGAGGCTGTTCATTTGTTCCTAGCTGCTCATCCCCAAAATAGTTACACAGAAACTATATTAATTATATCACTGCCTAGCCAATTAGCTCTAGCTTCTTATTGGCTAGCTATTACATCCTAAACCAACCCATGTCCATTAACACGACTTTTCTCTGACCCTGCCTAATTTTTCCCAGCATTCATTTCAATTTTTCAACCTAGCTCTAGTCTGTTAAGCCATTGGCCAAAGCAGCTTCTTCATTAACCAATGACAATAAAACATATTCACAGCATTCAGACGGGAATCCCACATCAGAACCCTCTCTACTATTGCATAGGGTCTTAGCTGGGGTCCTTCTTGTAGGTTCCTGAGAATTTACCTGATGCCAGGTTTATTGCTAGCCCCATAATGGCTCAACACTTTAATATTGGCAGTTGGGAGTTATTAAGTCAGTGACTATGTAACCAATATTGTCTATACTTGTACTATGAACAAAATACTTTGCTATAATTGTAAAGTATATACATCTGCATATATATTAAATGGTTCTTTAATAATTGAGAAGCTTTACTGTTTCAGCAAATGAGTTAATTCTTTTGATTTGTAACCTGCCTTTCCTGATTTATTTGCAAAAGTATAAATTTGGTGCATCACATACAATTTGGGGAAGAGGCCACAAAGTTCTCTTTACAAGGTCAAGTCTATCACTTTTGGGATAATTGCTATTAATTTCTCAAAAAAAAAATAGCACAAGCCCTTTGCCAGGGTTCATCATCTTCCCAAAACTTTTTTATTTCTTCAGCAGTAAAAGGCACTATAATCTCTGCTGGGTCTATACCTGCTAATTAACAAAGTCTCAATTTACATTTTATAATTAATTCAGAAACTTTTTCCACATAAGATTTTTTATTCTTTTACTTGGTTTATGTGGTAAAAAGATCCATTCTAAGATACTATCATCCCTCTGCATTAAAATTCCTGTAGGAAAAATTCTGGAAGGCAATATGACTAGAATACAATTAAGATTTGGAATTCACCTTAACCATATGTGCCTCACATAATTTCTCCTCAACAAACATCAATTCATTATCCACGTTAGCTGTTAATTCTTCGGGACTATTCAAGTCTTTACCACCATCTAAAGTTTTGTTTGAATAAATTATAGATCAGGTGTTATCCCAACAGCTGGCCATAGACCGAAAATGTCTCCTAACAATCTTTGAAAGGAGTCAGCAACTGGTCTCTCCTAATTTGTGCCTTTTGTGTTCTAATTTTCTGTAAACCTATTTTATAACCAAGGTAATTGACAGAATCTCCTCTATGTATTTTTTTCAGGAGCAACTTGTAATCCCAATTTTGGCAAAACTTTCTTTATTTCATCAAACATTCTTTCTAAAATATCTGTTTGAATAAGATAGCAAAATGTCATTCATGTAACGGTAAATTATAGACTTAAGAAATTGATTATGTATTGTTTCCAATGGCTGACTTACACAGTATTTACACAAAGTGGGGCTATTGAGCATTCTGTATTGGAAGATCATCCATTGATATCTCCTAGTAGGCTGAGAATTATTATAAGTAGGCACTGTGAAGGCAAATTTTTCTCTATCCTTTTCTTGTAAAGGTATAGTGAAGAAACAATCTTTCAAATCAATATCTATGAGAGGCCAACCTTTTGGTAATAGAGAAGGTAGAGAAATTCTAGATTATAGAGGGCCCATAGGTTGAATTTCCTTATTGACAGCTCTTATATCTGTCACCATTCTCCATTTACCAGATTTCTTTTTAACAACAAACACAGAAAAATTCAAAGGGCTGATTAATTATTCAATATGGTCAGCATATAGTTGCTCTTATACCAGCTGTTCTAAAGATTGTAACTTTTCCTCACCCAGAGGCCATTGCCTAACCCATATTAGTTTTCCGTTAACCATTTTAAAGGTAGGGCTGTTGGTACCTTTAAAGGTTTGCTAGTTGCTTTATGCTCTTATGGAATGTAAATGGGTGGTGACCTTTGTATACAGTATCTTATAGTATCCTTTCCAGGATTATAAGTTCCTGGGACTGCAGTAATGTTAATTTGGGTATTCCATTGCTGCAGCAAGTCATAACCCCATAAATTTACTGCATTATTGCCACATATGACCTCAGCTTCCCTCTCTGACCTTCTGGCCCTATTCAGTTAGCCCATATCTTGCTTTGTTTAACGAGATATGGTTACAATTTCTGGTAATTGAACATCTGCCTCTTGAAGAGGCCCATTTGGATGCCAAGATTCTAGAGTAATGATACATCTGCACTTGTATCTATCAAACCAACAATTACATTGTCATTTATATGCACTTGTAGCTTTGGTCTTTGATCATTTATAGAAGTCAGCCAGAATATATGTTTCCTATTTCCTATTGTAATTTTTGATTTATCTTC
>NC_022010.1:89175778-89182755 GCF_000317375.1 Microtus ochrogaster
TCTGGTGAATTCTTTTAGGTGTAAGAATCTTTATTATCCATCAGGTGTCATGGTTACAGAGTCTTGACTAACAGAGGTGAAACCAGTGCCAAAATGAATGGTCCTGAGCCACTATAATAGATTCCTCCTAAATACTGAGAAATATGCTTTGATTGGCATATTAAAAGCAGTAAGTCAATTTCATACATGGAGCAAAAAGGCCAGTACTCAATGGCAGGGAGCACAAAGCAAAAGAAAAGCACAAGAAAAGCCAAGCAGCAAGGAACACAGCAGTGGGGGATGGGATGTTTGAGGGCTTGTGAAATTTCCAAGTCTCTGCACTCAGCTCTGTTGTGGTGGGGATTTTTCAAAAACTGCTTAGGTAAAAGCAAGCCAACCAGGTAGGGTTGGGTGACTTTCTGGGCTGTGGACCGGTTAGACCTTTAGGCCGTTCACCGAGTAGGTGTGGAGTACAAATCCGTGAGTGGCACCAGATGAAAAGGAAACTTAAAAGAATCCCACACTAGCTCAGAATCGAGGATAATAGAGGGTTACTTATTTAGGAGTAGACTTGCAGATCACAATCCTCTGCTGGTATGGGGAACAGCAACCAAATCCCACAGTCAGAAAAGAGGCCAGATGTGTGCTTTACATTTGCATAAATAGTTTAAGAGGCCACGTTCAAGTGTGCCAGTAACTTAAAGGCTACTGGCCTTAGGAATTTCTACAGCACTAATATAAGTTTACAGATGTTAATTCTCTAAATCTTTCTATAAATAAATGCAACAAGATTGTATTTACAGGTTGATTTTAAATCAAAGCTACTGACTTCTCAGTAACTCTTTTCAGTGAGATCATTTATGTTTCTTAGCATGCCCAGGTAGAGTAAGGATAACTTAGGTCTTCCACAAGTCTCCTCTTTGTGAGAAAATATAGGTTACAGATTTGAAAATTAAAATACTATCACATAGAGAATAATTTATGAACAATGTTGCAAATTTGGACATACACTATAAATCTGAATGCAGTGTAACATTTCATTCTATCAAAAAACAAATTCTAATATAATCACTAAAAGATATGTGTGAGTATTGGGATGGAATTGTTGGCAAATAATGACAATTCATATAAAAACAAATGAAAACATCCAAAGCAAAGTAAACAGCTTAATAAAACTCTATTTATCAAGGGGCATATGGTTAACTACATTTTTGTCAGAGTCATGCATCTTGATACAATACAGTAGCTATGAAAGCCAGGGGAGTGGAGAAGTAAACCATAAATAAATAGTTTTCACAAATGTATGATGCTTATAAGTTGAATAAACAGTAATTTTATGTTCTATTTATATTAAATATATTCAATACATAATATATCATAATACATTATAAAAATCTATAATGCATATATATAAACATATTTTTAAAATATGAATGAACATCATTCTTAGAAAGAACCAAAATATTCCTAACATTTCAACTGAATCCATAAATGTCATAAATATCTAAGCTATAATTAAATTAAATTTTCTACTCTATTAATAATCTCGGTGTTGAAATTGATTAATGTATTCAGGAATATAGTAGAAGATTATACTTCACCTGGAAATTGTATTACTAAGAAAATTTATACACTTATCTTTCTGCTTCCAACATAATTTACACTTAAATTTGAATTTTAATTAGTATATGTAATATATGCTAAGCAATAGAGTTGACAAGATGGCTTAACAAGTAAAGATTGCCATCAGAACTGATGATGTGAGTTCAGTCCCTGGGATACATAAGATGGAAGGAGACATAAATTTCCTCTGACTTCTGACATCAGCATGCATGTTGTCTCATGCATATGAACCAAAACACACACACACACACACTACAACATAAATTATAAAAAAAATATATAAAAATATATCTTAAAAACAAAATTATTTAAAAAGTATCACATTATGTTATAGAGCATTAAATTATTTTAATTTAAATGCAAATAAAATCTATTATTTTTAAAAATGTGAAACATAATGAGGACGGGGGGAGGAGATTACATGTAAAATAAATGTTAAATAATATATGATAAAGATTGTTAAAATACCCAATATTTTACTTAGGAAATTAGCTTGTTATAGTATAATAGACTATACTATAGTATATCAAGACTCTTAGCAAAGGCCTATGTAAGACACTGGGTTATGCACTGTTGGACAAATAACCCTGAAGTATGAAACACCCTATTGAAAAAGACACTACTGACTTTGGACACAAGACATTAAAATATCTATCTCAAACTTCTAATCTACTCTTAGTTCTGACTTGTTCCTAGGAGTCACATCTTGCTTAAAGGATACTATGGTGGTTTGGAGATGAATGCATTAGTGGTATTACTGCACAATGATCTGTGCATGCTGGAATACATATCTTCCTGCAGCATGTATGCACTGGTGCACTAATCGCATTGTGGATAAGCAAGCAATCAACTACTTTCTAATTGGAGATAAGAGCTGCTCCATAGGAGGGATTTCATACCTGGTACTATAAACTTAGTCATAAAGCCATGATCAGAATGATTATAGGACCTAAGGGTACACATAAATTGGCTATATTATATGGTTATGTTGTTAATATTCTAAATACTTATATTCATACCCATAGATTTGTGTTCTCAACTTTAATCAGAGAAGCTTCTAATTACAGTGGGTAATAATAAGTACAAAGATTTCCAATAAGTCAAGACCCTAAAAATAACACTGAATATTCAATTGTGGGAGGTTCATCTAGATCAACCTCTTCCCATTCAAGGCTAAGTTAATGAGAGAAAAAAAATGTAAGAGCTACTTAATATGGATGTGAGTTATATAATGATGACTTTTGAACTTGCCTTAGTTATTGCATTTATCAACCCACAGAAGGAATGTTTACCAGCATAAGGTCTTCACAGGATCAAGTCAATAAAATTCCTAGCATGGCTCATGAAGAATACCCTGAGGCAGTTTTCTGACAATTCATGGATATAGCAGGACAATGAGTCATTCTCATTTGGGATGTGGCCCCTGGTACATTATTTATGAAATGATAGATGGCTACTATACTGCTTTACTTTTATTGCTGTGATAAATACCAAAACCAAAAGCAACCTGAGGGAGAAAACATTTACTTCATGTCAGAAATCTACAAGAAAATGTTCCATAGGCTTGCCTACAGGTCAGTCAGACAGGAGCAATTTCTCAACTGAAATACCCATTCCCTGTATATTTCTAGGTTTCACTTAAGTTGAGTATATGGGCTGCATTAATTTGACTTACAGTGACAAATGGTGACAAGCCATAGCATAGCAAAAGGAAAATAGAAAACTTTTTTATTTTTTTTTTAATTTACTAGATTATTTTAAAAAATACCAATCTAAATTCCCTTTCTCTCCTCTCCTCCCATTCTCTCCAGACACCCTCCCACCCCACCCCCATTAATCCTAAGAAGGTAAGACGCATTGCTTTGTGGAAGGTCCAAGGCCCTCGCTACTATATCTAGATTGAGCAAAATATTCATTCAAAGAGAATAGGATCCCAAAAAGCCAGTATATGCAGTAGAGATAAATCCTGGTGCCACTGTGAGCAACCCCTCTGTTTGCCCCAGCAATGAAACTGCCAACCACATTCAGAGGAATTAATTTGGTCCTATACTTGTTTCTTCCCAGTCCAGCTGTTGTTGGAGAGCTCCCATTAACTCAGGTAAACTATTTCAGTGGATGAACCCATCATGGTCTTGACCCCTTTGCTCATATTCTCCTTTCTTTTATTCTTCCACTGGACTTTGGGAGCTCAGACCAGTGCTCCAATGTGGGTCTCTGCCTCTGCCAGTTGCTGGGTGAAGGCTCTATGGTAATATTTTAGATAATCATCAGATTACAGGGCAAGTCCAAGATCAGGCCCCCTCTCCTCTATTGTTTATGGTTTTATGCTGGGTCATCCTTGTGGATTCCTGGGAATTTCTCTAGAGCCAGGTTTCTGCTAACCCTATAATGACTCCCTCAATCAAGATATCTCATTCCTTGCTCTCATCTCTGTCCTTCCCACATCTTGACTATTTAATTCCCTCAAGTGCTCCTCAACCCTCCCCTTCTCCCCTCCTCTTCACTTCCTACCATTCCTTCTCCCCCCATCCCCATCCCCATGCTCCCAATTTTGTCAGGAAATCTCTGTTTCCATTTTCCAGGTGGATATATAGTTTGGGTTCACCTTATTACTTAGCTTCTCTAGCATTAAAAAAACGACATCATGAATTTTGCATGCAAATGGATGGAATTAAAAAACACTATACTGAGTGAGGTAACCCATACCCAAACAGATGAATATGGTATGTACTTACTCATAAGTGGATACTATGTGTAAACAATAGAAGTTGAACCTATAATTCATGATCCTAGAAAATTTCTTATCTTAGGGATATGGAATGAAGTCACATAGGTGCTGTTCAAGTCATATTTATTTTTCTCTCTCTTTTGTTATAATTGTCTCCAATTCCTTAGGTCTAGATATTTAGTTTGAAATCTGTTCTTTGGTTTTAATTCGATAGTTATATATATTTTTTTCTATTTCTGTTTCAATTCTCCCCATATATTTACATAGCTTAAATACAGTTTTTGACAAGAGGTTTGACTTAAAATAATTATAAGAGTTATATCTTATTGGCCAAATGCACATTTATTTGACTGAGTTATAAGGACAGAGCCCTATACCATGGCAATTCAAAGTCTCAAAATTTCTGGAGTAAGATTGTGACCAGAGGCCAGGGACACAGTGTCCAGGGAGGGAAACTTTGAGATGTAAATCTTTATTCACCAGACCTGGCAAGTGTAGAATTGGCATCATTTATTTTCTGCTGCTTTTTGTTAATAATGTTGGTTAGATGCCTGTAACAATGACCGTGTGCATAACTGTAAAGTTTTAAATTTATGATCCATTTATAAAAACTGTTAGTCCAATTTGAACTTGCTCTGAGTTACAAATGAGTTAATTGTGTGCAGTTTGTCTTAGACTGGAAAAAAATGTTGTTTTTCTGATATTAGTCTAAGTAAAAGGAACAAAGTGGTTTTTAAGTGTTTCACAGTCCTTGTGGGACAATAGATTTAGTTATAAAGCATATCCTTGTATATTTACTATATATCAAAATCAAACAGCTTAAGAGTAGTTATTTTCCTGACCATTCACGAATATATGTGTAATGTAAGAAGTCCTTCTGTCTATGTGTTGGTTTCATTAATGAATAAAGAAACTGCCTTGGCCTGTTGATAGGGCAGAACTTAAGTAGGAAGGGAAGATGGTACTGAATTCTGAAAAAAAGAAAGCAGAGTCAGAAAAACGCCATGGAGCCTCCAGAAACAGATGCTGGGAATTTTACCCGGTAAGCCACTGCCACGTGGTGATACAAATATCATCAAGGTTAATAGAAATGGGTTAAATAATATAAGAGTAAGCTAATAAGAAAATAGAGCTAATGGGCCAAATGGTGTTTTATTTATTTATTTATTTTTTTTTGGGAGTATAATGAAGGTTTATTTATTTAGAGATAGACTCACAGAAAAAGCAGTGATCAGCAGTCCTCTGTGAGAGCAGGGAACTGGAACTGAATTCAGCAGCCAAGCAGCTACACATACTTTTACATATTCATATATAGTACATGAACCACCCCCAAAGTGGGCCAGTGTGCTAAAGGCTATTGACTGATGAAGTTCCCACAGCACCCAAGTGTATTTCATTATAGAATGCAACAGGCATGGGGTTTGGTATACTACATTAAAGAGGAAAACATGAAAATCTCCCAGGGAAACTATATGATCCAGGTAATTACATCTTCTTGGCATTTAATAGCACTTGCTGTAGGTTTAATGGTCAGATCAACC
The DNA here is from genome assembly GCF_000317375.1 of Microtus ochrogaster. Lineage (NCBI taxonomy): Eukaryota > Metazoa > Chordata > Mammalia > Rodentia > Cricetidae > Microtus > Microtus ochrogaster. Next base: position 89,181,650 of record NC_022010.1, read on the forward strand.
ATGCAGATTTTAAATAGCAGAAATCGTATTCATTATCCTTGGCTTTAGTAGTTAAAGTTTATTATCATAGCTCATCTAGGCTCTGATTTGTTCTCTGCTGAACTTGTTCTCTGTCTGTAATATTCCTATAAATACATATGTTTTTTTTTGTGTGTGTGATTATTCCAGTTCTTGGAAGCTGGGACAAAACAAGCAGCCTACATGTGTGCCCATAGATTGAGATGTAATAATGAGATTAATATACACATCATATGAGATTGTACAATACAGTGTGGATATTGGGAGACACCATAGCTGTCTTTGCACATGTGAATGTACAGACAGCAGCACTCAGTATTTATAAGCAAACTTCTCATAAACTTTGCCTATGAATTTCCTCCATCAGATTAGTTGATCACCTGGTGTGCTGGCCTTATAAATATCATCTTGCATCTGTTGTAATTTTTATCATGGCCCACAGTAGGTTTTGACACAGGATATGATACATGAGGCATAATTGCAGAGATGTAGTGGTGGATGTTTATGATCAATATACATTGTATAAATGTATAACCTTTCAATGAATAAGAATATTGTCTTAAAATATGCAGTAGGAGTTATCAGAAGTAACTAATTCAGCTATAACAATAGATTTCATCAACTATTTTTGAGGCAAGTTCTTTTCCTTCCATTTTCTTTATTAGTTTTTTGAGAATTGTAAATTTTGGTCACTGTCCATCAAACTTCTAGATTCATCCCTCTTCCAAGTAAAATTAAGTTTGAATCCTTTTGTTTTATTTAAAGCCAATGAATCAAGTGCTGCCTATACATTGTAAAGTGTATATCCATATACTTAAGCATTGTCAACCTACTACGTTGATATCCTTAAATAAAACTTATTCTCGTTTGTACATGCAAATTTTTACTAAGCCCACTTTGAGCAATTTAAAAATCTTATTTTTTAAAGTGGTTGTAAAAGTTTGCATTCCCACCAGCAATGGATGAGTGTTCCCCTTACTCTACATCCTCTCCAGCATAGGTTATCATTGGTGTTTTTGATTTTAGCCATTCTGACAGGTGTAAGATGATATCTCAAAGTTGTTTTGATTTGCATTTCCCTGATTGCT
>NC_022010.1:89183060-89237494 GCF_000317375.1 Microtus ochrogaster
TGTATTTGAGTTTTATGCATGGTGTTAGATATGGATCTATTTTCATTCTTCTACAGGTTGACATTCAGTTATGCCAGCACCATTTGTTAAAGATGCTTTCTTTCTTTCATTGTATAATTTTAGCTCCTTTATCAAAAATCAGGTGAGTGTGGCAGTTTCTCAGAAATTTTGGAAACAACCTACCTCAGGATCCAGAAATGCTACTCTTGGGAATATCCTCAAGCATTATTTGTAATAGCCAGAGCCTGGAAACAACCTAGATGCCCCTCAATGGTAGAATAGATAAAGAAAGTGTGGCCCATATACACATTAGAATTCTACTCAGTGGTAAAAAAAAAATGACATCTTGAATTTTGCATGTGAATAGATGGAAATAGAAAACACTATCCTGAGTGAGATAACCCAGACCCAAAAATATGAATATGGTATGTACTCACTCATTAGTGGATTCTAGTCATTGAGCCTATAGTTGCAATCCTAGAGAAGCTAAATAATAAGGTGAACCCAAAGAAAAACATATATAGATCCTAGTGAAAATTGGAAGCAGACAAGATCACCAGGCAAAAGTTGGGAGCATGGAGGTGGGGGTAGGGTGGGATGAAAGGGAGAGGGGAAAGAGAAGAGAGAAAGGAAAGATTGAGGAGAGCTAGGGGGAGTGGATGGTTGAGATGGAGGAAGGGAAGATTTGGGAGCAGGGAAGAAGATATCTTAATTAAGGGAGCTATTTTAGGGTTGGCAAGAGGCTTGTTTCTAGAGGGGTTCCCAGATGTCCACGGGGATGTCCCCAGATAGGTCCATGGACAGCAGAGGAGAGGGTGCCTGAACTGGCCTTGTCCCATAGTTACACTGATGACTATCTTGAACCTCCATTCAGCAACAGATGGAGATAGAGACAGAGACACACATCGGAGCACTGGACTGAGCTCCCAAAGTCCAGTTGAAGAACAGAAGGAGGGGGAAAATGAGCAAGGAAGTCTGGACCGCTGAGGGGTTGGTCCACCCACTGAGACAGTGTGCCTGATTTACTGGGAACTCAAAAAATTCAGCTGGACTGGGACTGAACGAGCATGGGATCAAACTGGACTCTCTGAATGTGGCTGACAATGGTGACTGACTGAGAATCCAATGATAATGTCACTGGGGTTTGTCTCTACTGCATGTACTGGCTTTTGGGGATCCTAGTCTGTTTGGATGCACACCTTCCTAGCCCTGGATGAAGCGGGGAGGGCCTTGGACTTCCCATAGGACAGGGTACCCTGCCCTCTCTTAGGACTGGAGGGAAAGTGGGAGGGTGATTGGGAGAACAAGAGGGGAATGGGAGGAGGGGAGGAAATGGAAATTTTGAATGGTATTATTTATAAAGCAATAAAAATTAAAAAAATAAAAAACTTACTTTTACATAATAATATAAATAATTTCCTAAGCTAAATTCATTTCCTTGTCCTTGTCATGTTACATTCAGCTTGCATAGAGATTCAGTAAATCCTTAGTTTGTAGCATTTCAGATCCATCTGCCTTCATTGCTTTTTACAAAAATTTATCCTAGAGATATTTTATTATTATTATTATTATTATTATTATTATGAGATTATTATGTGGCAGGCACTATAGGCAGTAAAAGACATTCCTTCGAAGCACATGTGACCTAATGAGTGTTACATTTATCACTATATTTCTAATAGGATTAAAGAAGCAGGGCAAGGGCCTAGTTTTGTAGGTAATAACCTTTTCTGGATGGAAAACACACACACTAACAGAACTTGTTGAGGAAAATATTGCCGCTGCAGTTCAGAAGTATAGGAATCATAACTTGTGATCGTTAACATATAAACCATATACAAAAACTCATTCTTCCTATTACTCTTCATTTTCTCTTTAAAATTGAGCATACATTTATTTAAATATACTATGCACTGATTTTTTACAAAGTTTATATATTACATTCGTGTAAGGTGAGTCTCTAGAATTTTAGTGTTTTAGCAGGTTTTAGTTTATTTTTAGCTAAAATTAATTTTTTTCAAAGTTGAACATACATAGCAAAAGGTAATTTTGTTTAATAGAATGTATTGTTAAATATAATATACTATTATATTTTAAAAATGAATTAAAGCCCAGAATTTAAGTGTATTTTTCAAGCTGGTATAAGATTCTTCTGCTGTATAATGATAAATAGTTCTTGCTTATTTTCTATATGCATCTTAGTCTCTCTCTCTAATCTACATATATAAGTAACCAAAAGACTTAATATCCAACTTTATTACTAGAAAGTCAGCTAAGTGTTATTTTCCATCGAGGTCTTCCCTACATATCTGAGAAAAGTTAATCACTTTGTTTAAACAAATATTTCCAAGACATGTTTTTTATTAATCAAATGGAAATAAAAATACTCCCTATCACTTAGAACTGTTTCACAGACTAAATAAAATATAAAAAACAGGATGAATTTTTTTTTTAATTGTAGCCCTGGACTGAGCTACCAAAGTCCAGCTGAAGAGTGGGAGGAGTGAGAATAGGAACAAAATATCATAATGGGGACCCCCCGACTTAAACAGTTTACCTGAGCTATAGGGAGCTCACAAATCAGACAGGGAAAGAGGCAGCATAGAACCAAACTAGACCCTCTAAATGTGGGTGGCAGTTGTATGGCTGGGGCAGACTGCAGGTCCACTGGCAGCAACAGCTGAATTTATCTCTAATACTTTTACTGGCTTTTGGGAAACCCAGTCTGTATGGATGGATACTTTTCAGCCTAAATATAGTATAAAGGACCTTGGGCCTTCCCCAAAGAAATGTGCCTTACCCTGTCTAGGGAGTGAATGGGAGTGGGGTGGGGTGGTGAGTAGGTTAAGGGATGGGAGGAGGGAAGGGAATTGGACCTTGGTATGTAAAATGAAGATAGTTTCTTTTCTTTCTTTGTTTTTTTAAAAAGAAAAAAAATTCAAGTTGTATTAGGTTGATAGTTGTTTGGGAAACTAAAATGACATGCCTTCAAGAATCTAAAATATAACTGAGAGAGAGAAAATGCCTGCCATTATATTCCTCAAATAGACTTAATGCATGATATTAGGTTTTCATTCTTTTCAATTCATTGGAAACAAAGGGAGTGTTTGCTTCTCCCCAAATTAAGCTTTATAAATTAGGTGAAAGTTATGAAGACAAAATAAGAAGAGCAAGTCAAGTCCTCCCTTGAATGAGAACTAAATTGTGAAACATCATTCTTACTCCTACCATCTGTAATTATTATCCTTACTTTTGATTTCATAAAGCCGTCTTTAGTCTTTGCCCCCACTGACTATTGTTAGAAATGATAACGTCCAAGCATATTTTCTGCAGGAGAATCCAGGTGATAGCCCACCCATATACACCATCATGTGCAACATTACATTCTTTCAGAAGCATCTGAATTTTAGATAAATAGTAGTAATTTTAATCACCTAAAATTTCAAAATAAATCTCTGGTAAATTAATTCTTAAGTAATACATACTCTTCTATAATTCATATCCTCCTTAAATAAATGGTTGAATGAAACAAAAGAATTTGCCAAGCAAAATTTTTCTTAAAACTTATAATTTCATTTTTGAAAATAGAAACTAGTTCATAGTAATTACTTTGGTGATTGTGATGTTGGAATCTGAAAAAAAATTGATTACTTAAATTTTGATTGACACAAACCTTAAAAGAATGACCATTTTTAATAAAGTATGAATATCAAGAAGACATTCCCTTTCTTGTTGGACATTTGGTAAAGTCATTAGTCTGGCTGATGCTATGAATTCAGGCATGGCTGAAGACTGTTCTCAAAGGCCAAATGGGATCTTACAGCGTGAGCGTGCTCTCGCATCACATTTAGCCCTTCAGTTAAGTAACACAACACTGATTGGTCCCTGGAGTATTGTATACCCATAGATTAAATGTCAGGTTTGAAAAATTGGACTTTAGAACATGTCATGACTAATGTAAGAAAGTTTACACCACAACATAACCACAGACTCTTAGACGTTATAATTAGTTTAATTGAAGGCATTTGTGGTTAGAATAGAGCCATTAACATGCTTTATATTTTTCTTATTCAAATCTTTTTCAACAGCTAGAGAAATCTAATTAAATAAAATTACATCTGTGATAACATAAATAAAATGAGTAAAAATTAACTCAATCATTGGAATTTTTAAGTATATTATGTAAGCACTTAGAACTCTGTGGCAATGACTTGTGAACAAGAATTTGTGTTATACATAGTAACAAACTGAAAATGTTGGCTGGAGGGCGTAGAGTAAATGCATTATATTTAAAGCTTTGAGTCTCTTCAGACTTGAATATTGACTCTGACAGTAAGTGAAATATTATAGAGTTCAGGAATAAATAGTACTATTCAAAAAGCTATAACAAAACTTTTGTTAGTTACAGCACACAGACAGCCCTTTCTCTTAGTCAAATATATTTAATAATACATGTCTTCTCAAGGCTTTATTAGCATATATTAATAATACATAGTAATGAGTTGCATTATGTCAAGTTTATAAATATATATAATATAGATTTATTATATTCACTCTGGCCCCCTTCCACTTATATTACCTCTTCTTCATCCCAATTATTCCACCTACTATTATATCTTTTTAAGCACAGTATACTAATGAATTAAATCAGGGTGATTTAAAGGAGCATGAATTATGAGTTAGTCACAGGAGAATGGACACCCTATCAATGTTTACATTTCAGTATAGCATTTCTCTCCCTCCTCTATCAATATTCAAATTCCAAGAGATACCTGGGGAAAGGTGGAACCAAAAGAGCTCCTCAACCTCCAGCAAACATAATTACTGTTTTTGAGTAGGGCCCTGCGATCCTCCATGACAGAATACAGAAGGGTCTAATCTTGTTCATGTTCTAGGCAGGTTATCACAGCTACTAAAAAAACCACATCAGGCTAGAAGACATAGTTCTGTAAGACTACTCTTTTTCTAGATTTTATTTTATTCCCCTCTTTTACTTTCAGATGATACCAGGAACTCTGCAGTGGGTAATATGTGTCTGACTGATATCTGAAAACTCAATAAAGTCTTATCTTCATAATTTTGACCAGTTATGAGTTTCTGCAATTACACATTCCCTACTTCAAAAAGAGGCTTCTGTCACCAATCTTACAGTATTTTTATTCTATGAAAATATATAAGTAATTTAAAGACAATTCAACAACCATATCCTGTTAATTTAGCAGAACAAAGCAGTAATTTCTTCACTAGTACCTATGACCTATTCAGCTATGGACATAAGGCCAGTTACAATACCAGACAAAGGAGTGGACCTAGAATACAATTACAATATGTTGACTACCACCATAATATTCATGCCACTGTCTTATTGTTTCATTGGATATTTGTTGCCAAATGTTGGTGGATGTTTCTTTCCCACTGCCAGTTTTCAAATAACTAACTCAGAAGTTTATATTAATTGTAAATGCTCAGCTGATAGCTAAGGCTTATTACTAGCTACTTCTTACACTTAACCCACATTTGTATCTGTGCCTTACAATGTGGTTTAGTACCTTCTCCCAAAACAGTATGCCCATCTTTCTTCTCTTCATCTCCTCTTGACTCTCCTGACTTTGCTCTTCTTCATCCCAGCATTCCTATTTTGATTGTGCCACCTATACTTTCTTCATGGAAAATCAGTGTTTTATTAAACCAATTCAGATGACAAGCCTTTACACCATACAAGAGGATTATTCCACAACAGCCAGGGTAATTTCCATCACATTCGGAAACTGTGAATATTAAATGTCAGTGAGGATTCTTTCATTCCAGTTACTCATTAATTTCTCTATGTCCTACAACCCAACTATATATTGTCTTCAGCAAAAGAACCTAACTATCTAGATGTATCAGGTAAATGAAGAGCAGTGATAGTAGCCTATACTGTTGTGATAGTCTCAGAATAATCCCCAATCAACAACTTATGGGGACGTAACCCACCATTGTTATAAAGATTTTCATTTAATAACTTTACGACTTCTAGAAGCAGCTTTATCCACCCACATAGAGGACCGCAATATTTTAGTGCATGTCTGTGTTACATGTTCAGCACACCACCTCATATATCCAAAATTACCATTTTCTCACTCTTCCTAATGCCCTTGTTTCCTCCTCACTCTATCCCCTTAGACAGTTTCACTTGAACTTTCATATATAAGTATCTAAAAATCTAGGAACCACAAAAGAGAGAAAACTTATATTGTCTCTCTGTTATTGATTTAATTTTAAAATCATGTCTAGTTTAACCCATTTTCATGCAAGTAGCATAATTGCATTAGTTTAGTATTTATGTATGTAAAAATTTTATTTAGCACACATACCTTATTTTCTTTGTCTGTTAATCTCTTACTAAACACCAAGGTTGTTTTCATAATTCAGTTGTTATAAACACTAATGTGCATCTATCTTTTGTAAGAAACTATTTGGCACAAAAAAAGTTTGACATAAATATAGTGGATATGTATGGTCCTTTCAAATTTATTTAATAGTGTTCTCTCCATTCTTGATCTATAGTATTTATGAAATTTCCTATTCTGGTCTTTTTACCATTATGAAAGGATCATACCCAAATATGTCCTATTAGTCAAAAAAAGGAATAATAATCAAGTTGAAAATTTTAATCTTGAAGAAACCCACAGAGCTTACTCTACATCTGCCACATCCCCATCAAACTAAAAGGATAGGAGAGAGAGTCATTTATTTTATGTTACTGAGTTCCTTAGTGGTTATTTTCAAAACTGTACTATGGATGTATAACTTCGCTGTTTCCCAGAATCCTTTCTTCCAAATGCTATCAAATGCCTAAAGTCAATAAAAGAGTCATAAAAGTCTTTTTTTAAAGTCTTTATTTTTTTCTGCCAGTTGCTTCAAAGTAAAGATCTGATCAGTTGCATTCCTGTTAGCTCTGAATCTGCACTGAGTCTTTGCTAGGATTTCTTCTGTTCTGCCCTTCATTCTTTGCAGGATAACAGAGGAGAAGATTTCCCTGCTATGGCACAACAAACTAATGCCCCAGCAATTTGAGCAATCCAGCTTGTCCTTCTTATTGTGTATGGGAATTATGACTGAGTGCTTCCATTGCATGAGAATCATTTTGTGTTCCTATATCTCCCTAAAGAGTCTGAGAAACATCTCAGCCCCAGAGCCTATTGCAGCTTCCTCCAGCTCTTCCACTGTGATGCCATCTACTCCTGGGACCATTCTGCATTTTGTTGTCTTGATAGCTTCCTCTATCCCATTCCTGCCAGTATATAATATTCCCTCATCATTTTGGGAAACAATAAGGTTATACAGATACCCATAGATTATCATAATACTAGAAAATGCTTGTAAATAATATGCTTCTGCATCAGTCAAATTCTGTGGAGAAGTAAGTGATCAGTTTAAGACAATCATAGGAGTGTTGCAGGGATGTATACTCTTACCACTACACTTTAATATATTTCTGGAGTTAGCAACAGCCTTGGAGGATGACGAGATACCCAAATATGTCCTATTAGTGCAGATAGGTGTGCGAAACAATAGTTTGAGTTTTACTAATTATCTAGCACTACTTGCTGAAAGACCAAATGAGCTGCAGGTCATGGTAAACAGAGTGGTGAAAGTAAATGAAAACTTATGTGAAAGCAAACATAAAGAAGACTGAGATACAACACATGGGAAGGGTGCACAAATATTTTAACTTTGTAATAAAGGATCAGAACCTCAAGCAATCAACTTTGTCTATTTGAGAACAAACCTCAGTTCAAGAAAGGGAACTGTTTTAGACTTCAAGAGGCAGATAGGGATTCTGAGGGCTGCATTCCAGGCAATAGGAAAGGTTTGGTCACCAAGAGACATAATGACAATAACAAACATGCTAGAATATGAGGCACTTGTCTTGAACTCCCTTCTTTGCAACTAAGAAGCATGGACAATGAAATGCTTCTCAGAACAGCAGCTGAAAGTCTTTGAGACTGCATGTCTCAGGAGTATTGTAGGTGTCACAGGAAGAGACAGACTACACAGTGGTGACATTAAGAAACATCTCTATCTACAGAAGGAAGTAAACTAAGGATAAGGCAATGACACTTGAAAAACTTCAGTCATGTTATGAGAATGAATGATGGCAGATACCCAAAGATAGCAGTGCTTGGAGGAGTGTGCAGGATAAGGCAAAGAGGAAAGTAAAAAAAAAAATGCTGTATAGACAGCATAAAGAAAGAAATTTTGGGTATGACAATAACACAAGCATCAAGAACTGCCCAGGATAAAAACAACTAGAGAGCCACCAAAATGGGCTGCCCAAGCATACTTAAGCATTGCTGGGGCATAAATGATGATGATGATGATGATGATGATGATGATGATGATGATGATGATGATGATGATGATGATGATGATGATGAGTATAGATGTAGACATCAATGATAAATCTGGTAATCAGACATAGGACACTGTCATACACAAAATTTAAATTCATAGTATAGACTGTAGGCCCAGTAGGGAACAAAGCAATTTGTACAGAAAACCAAACACACAAATTAAACATCATTAAAAGTGATTGGAAAAGTAGAGACAGGTTACAGTCAAATATTTGTGAAAATGATTATGCACAAATAGATTAGACAATAGGAAACATATTTGATCAAATTATGTCTTTGGGAAAGAGGTTTGCCTGAAGGACTTTGAAGTCATGATTAGGCTCCAAGGTGCTACACTTAGTAAAAACATATTTTGTAAAAGGACCAAGATTAGAGTCTGTAAACAATATTGAGAAAGAACAGAAAAGGTCATAAATTTTTAAAAGCTATTGGTCAAAATATATGTTTTATTCCCCTAGTTTTGTAATAGATTTAATTTAAAGGAAGTCTTGGAACCTAATCAAGGCAAGGGCATGTTCAAAAAGTTCAGCCAAGACATAGACCAAATCATGTGCTTTCATCTTCAAATCTAAAAGAGCTGCATTGGTGCTTTGTGGCTCTGATTATCCTAGAAGACAGGAGAAAATCAAGGCATGTCATGAGACATTTATCAAGGAAGTGTTTCTTCAAGTAAAAATCAGTGAAGCTGGGGTGAGGCCTCACATCTTTAATCCCAGGAATCTGAAGCAGCAAAATCAGGGGAACCTCTCTGTGTTTGAGGCCTGTCTAAGCTACATAGAAAATGATAGTTCAGCCAGGACTGAAGTGGATGGCTGCACATTCATAAGAGTTACAGGTAACACAACTTTATAGCTTGCATTGTTTGTTCTTTTTCTTTGTTTTTTTTTTCATTTGTTTGTTTTTTTTTAAATTGAAGCTTTTTTCCTTTTTTTTTATTTTGCCATTCAAAAATTTCCACTTCCTGCCCTCCTCCCATTCCCCTCCTGCTCCTCCCTCCCCGTCCTCCCTCCCCCTCCAGTCTTAAGAGAGGGCAGGATATTCTGCCCTGTGTGAAGTCCAAGGCCCTCCCCACTCCATCCAGGCCTAGGAAGGTGTGCATTCAAATATAATAGGGTCCCAAAAAGCCAGTACATGCAGAAGAAACAAGTCCCAGTATCATTATCAATGGCTTCTCAGTCAGCCCACATTGTCAGCCACATTCAGAGAGTCCAGTTTGATCACATGCTCGTTCAGTCCCAGTCCAGCTGGATTTGGTGAGCTCCCATTAGATCAGGCACACTGTCTCAATGGGTGGACCAACCCCTCGTGGTCCTGACTTCCTTGCTCATCTTCTCCCTCCTTCTGCTCTTCAACTGGACCTTGGGAGCTCAGTTCAGTGCTCCAGTGTGGGTCTCTGTCTCTATCTCCTTCCATCGCCAGACGAAGGTTCTATGGTAATATTCAAGATAGTCATCAGAGTGGCTATAGTATAGGGCCAGTTCAGGCACCCTCTCCTCAGCTGTTCAAAGACCAAGCAGGGGGCATTTCCGTCGACACCTGGGATCCCCTCTAGAGCCAATTCTCATGCCAACCCTCATTTTGTTTTAATATGAGAAAGGTTTACAGTACAGGATGGTAGAAATGGGTATTTTTCTGGAAGGAATTGTAGGAGGAATGAATATGATAAAAATAACGAAATTCTCAAGAGCTAAAGAATAATTTTAATGGAGTACAAAAAATAATAGGATCAAGGAATGGAAGAAATTAAGAAAGGTACAATATCATATCTCAGACTGTGAAATAGCTAGAACTCTCTAGTAATAAGTAATTATTTTTAAATATATCTGTCATTAGGAAAATAATTGAGATCAATTTACACGTTATCAGAATTTAGGACATGCACCATTAGTTAAAATAAACACGATTTACATAATTTCTTCAGAACTTTTATAAATTCCATTCTCTGACATCCTAATCAGAGTCAAAGTAAGTTTATTTCATTTGTTGTCTTTGTATCATCTCATAGCAGAATGAGACGATATGTTCCTCTTTCATTGTATTACAAATTATAGAAGCAGATAGAATATTTTTGATGAACACCCAATATAGGATTTTTCTACTTAAATTGTAATTTGTGCCATTTTAATATTTCATGTTTTGGCTTTTTCAAAATCTGGTTTGAGGCAGAAGTGTAGGCTGCTCCAACTCTACAAAACTCCAGAGCTCTGGACTGTGGCCATTTGGTATCTGCAGGGTTCTGGCAAAAAAAAGTCTCTTTACAATGGTAGAACATACCGCTTTGTGTGAGCTAAATATCTCTCTTCAGTTAGCAATCTACTGAAGTCTGATGAACTTGTTCCATTCCTAATATCCTGATTTTTTTTTCCTCAAGTACTTCCTGATATAGGATTATGCGCCTTGATAAAATCCCTAGATTGTGAAAATTTTCACACTCTGCTAAGAGCCATAACTATGCCCTTTGAAGCCTTCGTCAGATGGCTATGTACTTTTCAGTCATGTTTGTGATGTTTTATTTGTACAATATGAAAATTTTTAAGTGGCATGACAAATTTTTCTACTTAATTATGGTGACTTTTAAAGAATATCAGAGAGGCTCGTCATGGTTCCGGATTGACTGTGAAGCTGACATATGCTGTCATGCAGATGCATTAATAGTAAATACGAAAGGAAGCAACTAAGGAAGGATAGCCTTTTCTCTCCATTTAACAATTAAAATTAAGTTCTCTGACAATTAAATAAGAACAGTTTTCCTAGAAAAATGAAAGAGTTCATCTCTGAACATGCCAAGTAAGAAATATGACATATATCTGGGTAAAGACTATAAATTTAGAGTGGATGTGAGGGAAAAAAATCCAGTTTAAAATAAAACAATTTAAAAGAAATCATATTTAAATTCATAAAATTAAAGATGATTCTGTTTACAGTTATTCTGTAGTTTAAGACTCACATTCTAACAGGTGGTGGCGGCACATACCTTTAATCCCAGCACTTGGGAGGCAGAGGCAGAAGAATCTCTGTGAGTTCAAGGCCAGCCTGGTTTACAACAGCTAGTTACAGGATAGGCTCCAAAGCTACACAAGAAACCCTGTACTGAAAGAAAGACAAATAAAAAAAAGGACTCACATTCCTAGGCCAGAATTTTACTTGTCCCGAATGAAATGTACAACTTGGAATCTGACTCTGTTCAGTCAGTGTCTTAGATAGCATTTAATAGAATTTTGTTATGAAGAGACACCATGACCATGGAAACACTTATAAAGGAAAACATTTAATTGGAATGGCTTACAGTTCAGAAGTTTAGTCGTTATCATTATGGTGGCAAACATGGTGCTGAGCAGCCAGACAAGGATCTGGAGAAGTAGCTGAGAATTGTACATAGGGGTTGATGGGCAGGCAGCAAGCAGAGGGTTAGATAGTGGGTCTTGTTTGAGCATCTCAATCTTAAAGCCCACCACCAATGACACATTTTCTCAAACAAGGCCACCCCTCAAATGATAGTCCATATAACTTTAAAGGCTCCATTTTAACTCAAACCACATCAACAAAGGAAACAAATAGGAAAGAGATGATAATCTAGAAGAATATGAAATCTCTATGTGAAAGCTGTCTTCTAGCTGAGGATTCTAAAAGGGCATCTCAGAACAAAGAACAATGCAGTGAATAATGATGCTAAAACTTTTTTATTTTTCAAGGCAGGGATTTTCAGTGTATCATTGGTTGTCTTTGAACTATTTCTGTAGACCAGGCTGGTCTCAAACTCATAGAGATCTGCCTTTCTCTACCTCCCAAATTCTGGGATTAAAGATATGTGTCACTACAACCTGGCTAAAAATATATTTTTAATTTATAAATTATATCTGAAATAAAATATTTCAGGGCCTGATAAGTAGCATGTCAACTAAACTTGGTTTATTTGTAAGAAGTCTTTAATTTATAATATCATTAATAACTTAAGTTTCAAAAAATACTGATTTTTACCATAAAATGCATTCATGTCTCACTTTTAAATTCTGAAATATTAACACATCACTAGTTTTTGATATTTCATTAACATCAGTTTGCAATCAGCCTCACTTCCATTACACCCTTTTATTTTCCTACCACTGCTCTTAATCCCTTCTTCTAGGAACGTCTTCCTTCTCCATCAAGCGCAATAAAATCCTTTCTACTATTGCACTGATGGATTCATCTCACCTGACAGAATATTAGTGAATACAGTTGTGTAACTCTGTTGATAACCTTTCTCAAAAACAGTCTGATTAACAGCTACTGTTACTGTGGGAGTTCCAACTTGATTTCTGTATGTCTTATGGGCAATGAATGTGACATTTTTAGCAATTAATTCTTACCCTCAAGTTATGGTGAGGAACCAAGAGCAGTAGCAATAGCCAAAATTGTTTGGGGGTGGTTTCAGGAATTTCATGACACTACATGTGAATTTTTTTTCTCTTGTATATAAATTATTTATTTTTTATGTATACATATATACACAGACACACATAGACACACACATATGTATATATGTGTGTACTGTATAAATGTATGTATCTATCCCATTGTATTTTGGATTGATGTTGTCTTTATAACACTAAAAGGAATAAGAGAGAAGGGAAAGAGAAAGAGTAGGGAGGGACTTTTGGAGTGAAGTGGATGTGGAAAAAAGAGAAAGATGGGGGGAAGTATACATCAAGTTATAGTTTAGTGTTTGCCGTGTTGTTAATTTATAAGTTTACAAGATGGAATATTTCTCTGTAGTCTGCAAAATTGTTATTGTCTTTTTGAATTTTTATTAGATTCTATTACTCTATCATGCTTAATTTCAACCACAGGAAAGTTCTCTGGAATTACTTACCTGGGAATTGTATTTTTTCTCACATTACCTCCCCTTCATCCTTTCTCCTCCATGACTCATTGACAAAGAGGAATTTTCCCTCACATGATTTCTGTTGCATCTGTCAGACTATTTTTTTCTAGAACTTCACTTTTATCGGATTTTACTTTTCCATGCAGCACTATCACTTTTGTTTCTTTTCAACTTTGTTTTCCAAATCCTGTTGTGTGTGTGTGTGTGTGTGTGTGTGTGTTTTGTGTGTGTGTATCTTTTTGTAAATTGTTATATCAATTCAAAAGTAATTGTTGAGTTAGGACAAAGAACCAATATGACAATACCTTTATTTCTATGTCAGAATAACAAGCATTGACCAAACACTATTGATATTGAAGAAACTGACACAATTAGTTACTATATATATATATATATATATATATATATATATATATATATATATATATATATATATATATATATATAAAATCTGTTATGTGTTTTCTCAAATTGTATGTGAATGTTATGTTTATGTATACTTCTATAGCTAATGTACACTTTTAAAGCTTAATTTCCTAAAACACTCACATAATAACTTATGTAGTCTATGTCCATGCTAGAAATTTGCATTCATAAAAACTGTAGGAAAATTTCATAAAAACTGAATATTTTAGTATAATGATAAATTTTATCTCTTCCTAAACCTACAGATACTCAAGTTTTGTTGTTGTTACTGATTTTTTTGCTTGTTTTCTGTAACTGCGTAAATGAATGTAAACAGATTGTAAAATATATACACAGCTTTAATTGGGAAATTAGACTTACAGTACCATGGTTCCCGCGGAGAATAGGAAGCAGAAGAGGAGGCTGAGCACACGCCCAGCAGATTTATAGGTAAACATTCGCCCAAGGCAGACACGCCCCCTAAGGCTGGGCTTAACCCTACAGTTTTCTTTTGGATTGTCTATAAAATATGAAGAAATTTGTTTTCATTTAGAAATACACTGAAACAGTTTTTGGTTGTATCCTACACAGAAAGGAAAGAGCTTCTTACAAAGCTTATTTTCGGTAGCCAAGAACTAATGTTAAATGCTTTTATCTGACATTACAAGAGTTCAAAGTGTGTTGTAAATGTCAGTAATCAATTCTACAAGGGATGTCTCAGAGGATGGGATTAGGGAGCAAGCAAATTGTGAGTCTACTGTTAACCTCAAAGTATATGTTTCTATACTCCATGAAAACATTAAGAAGATTAGAATCAAGAAGAAGAAAACTAATTGATAAATACTAATAAAGGTCAGACCAAAACAGTAATTGCCTCTCTGTACAGAACTCAGAGGATTAATTAATTGCCTTCTTGTTTTGCAGTCTTCAACTAAAAGCCTCAATGTTCAATGAGGCTGAGGTGCAACCAAAGGTTGTTATAGAATTTGTTGATGATTGCTGAAAGTATCAGGATATGGGGCATCTGAAAGGGCTCCCGACTTTGAAGCTAAGTCAGAGTAACAAGTTGCACTCAAGTTCCAATAAGATGGAAATTTTTGAATGCTATAAGAACTTGACATAACTAGATAGACAGACAAGCTCATAACAAAAACTACACAACTAAACAAAGCTTGACTCTTAAGTAGCAAGAGTAAGCTACTATGTTAGGAGAACTAAAGTATGATTATAACATTAATAACACTAATTGACATGTAGACACTAAGTCAGTGCTAAAAAGTTATGATTTGTTCCATAGAAACAGGAGAGTCCAGCCTGGTTAAACATGGAGAACATGATTAATTTTGTGATTTTCCTTAACAGGATACACATCAGCATTTGAATTATTAGACTCTTCATATAAAAATATGCAAGATTTTGAAAATATTGAGGAGTTTGGAAATATTTTGGCTGGGTGAATATATGTGAAGAATAACAAAATACATATTTGGTGGGAATTAAAATGTAAGTTGCCATTGTATCCCCTGTTCTTTTACCAATCTATAAGTAACATGTGAAACTTTTGATTGTAAAGCAGCCAGAGACAGTGATCAAGTAAAGAAGAACCCAGTTTCTAGTAATCATTTTCTAGCACATTTGTTTTTCTACTTCAAGTTTTTTTGCTACCCTGAATTGCTAGGACAAGACACACAGAAAAAATAGTAATTCAAGTCTACATACAAGGTAAAAAAAGAAATGTGACCAGTCTATGAAAGAAATTATTTGTTAAAAAACATTCATCCAACTTCAATGCATTTACAAAACACAAAACGTTTAATACATTTTAGTTTTTCTCTAAGAAAGATTAATTTTTAATTTTTAAAATATTCTATCACCTGAGAATTTCTTATACCTCATTTTAGATTTATTTACCACCCTTCCCCATCCCTTCCAGACCCACACTTACACTTTATTACCCACCCAACACTTCATTTCCATCCTTTTATTCATTACTATTATTACTATATTATTTAGCTCATTGAGTCTAATTTGTGCTGTATATAATATACTCCGTGTTTGGGTCCGGCAACTTGATTTTTATAGTTTAATAGCGTGCTTTTTCCCTGTAGTCTTCTTGATCTTGATAGCCTTTCATGTCACCTTCATCTTTGTAAGAACGTGTGAGATAAAGATGTGAAGACAGAGAAAAATGAGCGAAAACTAAAGTCCCAGAGAATCAGAAACTCTCCCTTGTCTGCAGTGACCTGTGATAGGACCGAGATCAGCTTTAATGTGGGGAATACACGTTCAGTATCAGCAATAATGTGTTGCCAGAAGATAGGAAATAAGGTAAAAGACAGTTAAGTTTGCTGGACTAATATGAAGGATGTACATACGCCTAGGCTAGTACACTGGGTATGTCCTACTGACTTATTTATTTATTCCCTGGCATAAATTTCAAAAGGAATTGTAATCTTTTCTTTAAAACTTCCTATCAAGATATCAAAATAAAATAAAATTGAAAGTAAAACCTATGTGTTAGTCAAAAACAGAGATAAAATAATGTAAAGGAAAATAGAATGTTTAAGCTATTTTTTTAAAAAAATTATTCTTTACATGATGCTGATGTTGAAAAGTAAAATTAAAGCAGAGCATCAGCAGAAAGTCAAAGGAGGCACACACTTCATCGTTCCATGGTAACCTTTGCTTAATCATTCTATAAGTCAATATTTTATATCAACTTTTTCTGTCTTAGAATAACTGCACATTTTATGCCATATATTTTATGTTCACATGTGTGCTTTTACATTATGTGAGTTCCTAAAGTGTGTTCAGTTACAGGGTAAAGGACCTTGACAATTGTATGATCTGCTAAATCCACTTTAGTCTCAACAACTCATTTAAAATTTGTGTTCACAAATAACTGTGCCCTGTGGTACTGTATTTTTTATCTCCTGGGTGGTTCATTCCATTCAAGGCAATTCAAATTTCAGATTTAGTTCTTACCTCATGTGGTTGGTAAATTATATTTCATTAGTATGTTGTCAGTGCATCCTAAGGAAATGAACCTTTAACTTTTTTGAGTGGTTTAGAAACCATATACTTAATGTTTAAACCAAATCCTCTACATAAGTAGAACCTCACTTTGTGACACAGTCACTGTGCTTTTTAGTATTTTAAATGTACAATAACCCTGTAATTGATAGGTGACAAAATTGGCATTTTATTTCTACAAAATGTTATGAAATAATTGTTTCTTTTCACATTTTTCTCATGTTGCTGATTGATCGCCCAGAATGAGGTTTAATGTCAAACTGTCCAATCTTCAGGGATGTAGGGAAACCGATGATTTCAACTCCCTTTTCATGTTTTCAGCATTTAGAGAACATAAAGCACATTCCAGAAGTCAGCTGAGTGTTGTCTTTCAGCCAGGGAAAAAAAATATTTGACTTTTTAGTACCTGAAATCCTGGATATCAGTTTCAATTCACAACAAATGAATTATTTTGTTCCTCAGTTGCACTACAATAGTTAACATCAGAATGTAGGAAGATGTGACGCAGTGATGGAAAAATCAGTAACTGCAGGCACCTCACATGAAGAAACCAATACAACCTCAAACCATGTGCTGAAGTGTAAAGCATGTGTCTTCAAACAAGAGCCTTCCTCTTAAAACATGACAAGTCTCTCTTGTTCAAGTATTTTAAATGTTGAATAACTTTTAAAAGTCTTTGACAGGAAAATCTATTCTCCATTTCCAGGATCAAAATTTTAAATTAAAAAATACTACACATTGGGACACATGAATGTTATCGTATTCATAAATCAGTTATAATTTTTCTCATGTCTCAACTTGATTAAAAACAGAGTTCTCTTACTAAATGTCAAAGGCATCATTTATGGTTGAAATTTTTACCCAGGATTTTCTCTCAATTCTCAGTACTGTGCAAAGATGGAACAAATAATTACAAACAGATTTGCCCTGCCACAGTCTTAATGAAATAACTGGAAACTTAGGAGGGGGTTGAATTGTCTTTATACTTACATACATAGAGCATTCTGGAATAACTTCAGAATAGCTGTTTTCAAGTACATGGATATTCATGGCTTGGTAAGAAGCACATAGTGAGATGTCAGCCATTGTAGGTTCTATCAGCCAGGTTGCTTTGAGCTGTTACCGGATTGCACAACCATATGTGACAGCCTTGGGCTGAACCATCAGCTTGGTGCCCCATCTGTGCTCATTAAAATATTGCTCTGTGTTCTCAATCAGAGTCCAGTTTTTCAGAGTGGCATGATACTTATACTCCTTGATTAGTATATAATACATGGATTATAAATCTGCATAATTAAGCTTTAAAGATGTCAACTAGTCTTTTATGTCATTGATTTTCAAAAAATTTCAGTGTTATAATTGTAGAAGTTAATTGTTACCCTAAAAAATATGTCTCTCTGTATTGGTGGCTCCCTGATTTTCAGATTCAACAACAATGTATCAAAAGTATTCATAAAACATTGTTTCTATAAAGGAAAAATAGAGGCTTTTCCTTTTTAATATCCTAGAAATAATACATTATAATAACTATATAGCTATATATAATAACTAAACACTTTATATATACACTAAAAGTATAATGATCTAATATAATAACTATAACCATTTAAATATAAGCTAAATGTGTTGAATTATATAAGAGTAAAATGATATTAAATATTAAATATTAAATATATTAAATTTATTTTATAAAATAAATTTGAATATTCATAGATTTGATTTTTTATGCACATAGTCTTTAAACCAATTTTCTTTAGATACTAAGATCAGTTGAATTTTCTATCCTTAGTGGAAGTATTTGAGTATCGGATTTAATATTGATTCAGAATATTAGAGACTCACAGTCATTAACAGTTATTAAGAGAAAAATCAATAGGTTATACCAAATAGAAAGAGTATTAATATGAAGATTAGTAATGACAACAAGATGTGTATCTTATAAAGTTATATTGGTCTAAAGTTTATCATAATAAGCTATCATTATTTTTAATTGTAGTGTCAAATATAATTTGTTAGTTATTCCAGACCTCCTGATGATAACCAACTGTTGCATCTAGGTAGTCAAAAATTACTATTGAAAAATCAAAAATGATGGAGGAAGGCCATTGCAGCTCCTATTACTACACAAAAATTCATTGTAAATTTCAAAAGAATAGTCACATTATATAACAAATTGTCAAACCTTATACTAATATTTGTCATTAATTCGTGACATTTGGTTTATTAAATGTAATAATGAATATATTAGATAGTTTGCATGTTAATAAGAATGAATGCGGATAATTATTATGAATGTGTTATCAGTGATCTCCAAAGTTCCACCCGCTATTGAGACACTTATTAGATATAAGTTCAAAGTTATCTGTGTGAGCACTTCTAACTCTGAACATTGAACCACTTTTTGAATCAAAGTTTCATGTTATCTGTCATAATTTGAGCAGTATTGTCTCTGAGCACTTTATAGAAAAAAAATGGAATATGAAGTAAACATTTATTACTTGGCAATTTAACTCTAACACCTGTAAGTTAGTGGAAAAAAGAGCCCATACTTTCCTCAAAAATATTGCTCTATTGAAATTAATTCTTCACAGAACTGATTTCTGTCTGCAATACCTGACCATGATGACATTTTAGTGATTTTTATATTGATGTGTTAGATAGAGCAAAAATATTTAAATGCAATTATACATGTGTACTTTATATGTTCAGTATATATATGCTATATATAGTATTTTAAATAGTGTTAAAAGTATAATTCATATTATATGGCTAAGGAATTTACTGGTATTTTGTCAGGGCAACAGAAAATAACTAATACAGTACCAAACTTTGGAATCTGTTAACATTTATGACTCAGTTCTGGGATTTCTGTAACTGACTAAAACACATAAAATAATTGTCATTTTGAACTCTGCAAATCTAATGAAGTAATGAATTAATCTGATATACATAACCTGATTTTTTATGTAATACCATAGGTAACATGCATTTTATTCATTGGCCTACTAGGCTAAAGAAGAAGAGATTAGTGTCATGATAAAGGTATGTATTGAATGCATAGTAAATAAATGAAAATTATTTGATATAAAAACTATACTTCTTTGATTATTAAGGCAAACCAAATATGGGAAATTTTATTAATCTATGTTCATTAAAATATATACATATTAGGTTTCAAAATAGTTCATAAAAACACAGTTCTAGTCCTTGTTGGAGTAATAACATGACAGCTGTTTCCCTCTTTTATAGATTATTTTATATTTTATATATAACTAAACTTTATATTTTAGAAGAATTATTTGAGATTCTGCTAATAATTTTATATTGACTCAAAATATTAGATACCCACAATCATTAGCAGTTATTAAGACAACAATTAATAGGTTCTACACAAATAGAAACAGTAATACTGTGACACTCATGTCAAGATGTGCATCTTATAAAGTTGCATTGGCCTAAAGTTTAACGTAATAAGTTGTCATTTCTAATTATAATGTCAAAAGTAACTCATTACCAATGCCAGACCTATTGAAAAACCAACTGTTCTATCCCTGTAGACAGAAAATATTATTGACACCCATAAATTCATTGGGAAATATAGAGGTCTAATTAGACTATATAGCAAATAGTCCAACCAAATACTGTTATTTATCATTAATTTATAATATATGGTTTGGTGTGGGAGATCCTTCTGTTTATGTGTTGATTTTATTTGTTAATTAGTAAAGAAACTGCCTTGGCCTGTTGATAGAGGAGAACATAGGTAGGCGGGGGAGAGAGGAGAAATGGTCTGAATGCTGGGAGAAGGAAGGTGGAGGGAGAGACACCATGGAGGCACCAGAGACAGACACTGATCACAACTTTAGCCAGTAAACCACAGCCATGTGTCAATAAACATTTTCATAGAAATGGGTTAAATTAATTTGTAAAAGTTAGCCAATAAGAAGCTAGAGCTAATGGATCAAGCAGTGATTTAAATAATATAGTTTCTGTGTGATTATTTTTTTTTTCGGTTCCGGGTGGCCAGGACAGTCAAGCATCTCTCTCCTCCTACACTGGTTCAATTTGTATAGGGATATCCTGTGGTGGTCAGAGTAGACTAAGTTCTCTTGCACTTGATTTCCAGGTAGTAGGAGTCACCTGACATGGGTGCTGGGAACTGAACTGAAGATTGCTAAAGGAGCTGTAAGTGCTCTTATTCACTGTCTCCTGTTTCAGTGATAGAGGGAAGTATAGCAGTCACTTAAGTTTGTATATGCTATGTGATTTTCTCCTTCTGAGTTGGATTGGAATAATGTTTATTTATAATGTTATCCAAGGACAAAACACGTAGATGCTCCATGTGATATTTCCTTTCTACAATCCTCTTGCCTGTCAAAAGACATGCAGTCAATGGAATCATCCTAGCAAACACTATGAGTATCTAGGAGTAGCATGAGTATGTACTCATGAACCAAGGAAATGATCACAAGATAGATGTAAGGGACTCACTGTGAGATGAAAAGGACCCATTCTGCCACTTATCATCTAGCTATGTGCAAACTCTTGTTTAACAAAGGCAATAATGGATTTTTTAATTCTTTGATGTACTTACACACTAGATATAAAACATATAAAATGTTGGCAATATTCTTTCTGGATGACAGACTTAAAAAGAAAACATATCAAAGCAAACTAACAAATAATTGTGTGAATGGCAGAAAATATGTTTGCAAGGAATTCTAGGACTCCACCGCAAATGTCACAGCTTCAATTTCAGTCAACAAGTTTTGACTCTGCCAACTGACTTAGGGTGTGAATCAAGATAAAGAGTCATGATTTTCTCCTGATATCTAGCTTCAACTCTTTGCTTGCCTCTTTGTTTCATCATATTGGATTGCACAAGCCAATCACAATGTGGCAGTCAATTTTTTATCACCTTGAAATGAAACCTATTTTCATAAGATCTATAATCTGTTTAAAACCCTTTTTACCTTATTTTCTGATACCATAGACCATGGATTTTCCTCAAATGCCCATGAGTTTAAAAGTGTGGTTTCCAGGGTAAGACTTGGATATATCAAGACTCTTTATGATTTGGGGCTCTGTTGGGACATTAGCCCATTAAGAATGTGCCTTTTGTGAGGATTGTGGGATTCGGGACTTTTCCTCATCCCTTTTGTTCTCTTTCCTTAATGAAAGTACTTATTGTTCTGGCACACTCATGCCTTCATTTCTTGTTATGGTCCATAAAGAAAGGCCTATGTGACTGGAGAGGGAAGTCTCCAGTACTGCAAGCCAAAAGAAACCTTTTCTATTTATAAGATGATTATTTTGATTTAGAGTATGTTTTATAGTGATGGAAAGATGAGCAGTGTATAGCATATTATGCAATTTTAGTAGCCTTCTCATTAAATAAAAAGCTACCATTAACCCTGTGTTATTGTGAGACCTACAATTCACAATGACCATGAGGAGAACAGTTCTATGACAGGATCTCCTGTGGCCTACAGAACAACTAAGCTGCTCAGTGAGTCAGGTATTTTATCTGTCAAGTAACACATTCTTTCTCACTTGGTTTTCTCTGGTAGGATGTGCTGGGACTCTTCAGGTAGTTTAGTACATACATTTTTCTGTAGTCATACACAATAATGAAAATAATTCAAGTAATCATTTAGGCCTTTTCTCGAATCACTATCAAGGCACTTTTGAGAAGTCCACTTCTATTACTATTTGTCTGGCCTTTATGGTGTATCCAGGCCAAACTTTTAATTGTCCCATTTAGACGGCCTGAGTAGATTCTTTGCAAAGGCGGTGAGAGTTCACTCTCATTCGTAAAGTTTGTCCAATCTCAGGCATCTATTTCTTTCTTAAAATCTGCCATCCATGAGCCATATTCCAAGCATTTCATGTTGCTATTGACAATAGATGTTAGTAAAATAAAGAAGGGAGAGCTTGATTATCTTTTGAATTTGTGAAATTTAACTCAGCAGCTAATACTATAAGCAAGAAAGATAATTGAGAGAAAACAGGGAGGACCATCACAGAAGACATTCACTTCTTTTACAATTTTTGCCTCACTGATAATCAATAAACAAAAGATTGTTTTTTAAAGACATATATGTGTGCTTCTACCTCTTCAAAGTCATCAAGTACTGTAGTTTATCCATGTCCTAACTCACAAACAGTTGTAGAAGTTTTAGACATAAGCTGGTGGTGGTGGCACACACTTTTAACCCCAGCACTTGGGAAACAAAGCCAGTCAGATCTCTGTGAGTTTGAAGCCAGCCTATTCTACAGTGTGGGTTCCAGGCTCAAAAAAAATAATAATACCTGAACAGAAAAACCCTGTCAACTGTCTCAAAAAAACAGAAAAACAATTAAGCATACAAGGAACACACAGACCATCCAACCCAAAGTTTGGAACTGAACTACTGAGGCATATGCAAATCAGTTCCAAACAGCTCATATTACATGAATAAATTAAATTATTTAAATGATATATTACCCCAAACATATGCTAGTCAATGGAGGAGGTATTTTGACTAGAGATGAAGCACGTACCCTACCCTGGTGTAGCAGATAAGGAAGGAGAAGTCCCCAAATAATTTTGTATCAAATTAATGGAAAAGTCACTTACGTTTAAAGGCAAACAACATACTTAAAAATTACAAATCATTATAAATGTTGAATTTATATATCCAATATTAATGCTGCATCTGTTATTTTATAATAAATACAACATGTAAAGTCATGTTAATTCAAGGCATAAAATTACTTAAACTTTAATTTGATTTTCAACATCTATAATCCTTTAATTCTTTTTCTTTTAATTTTTTCCATTTATTGTATATCCTGACTGCAGTTTCCCCTTTGTATTTAGGCTGGACTCGTCAACCTATGAGTATGAGGAATGGGTTCCCAAATATCAGCCTAAGCATTAGGAGCAGGCCCTGGACCCACTACTAGAAGTCCCACAATAGACCAATCCATAAAACTGAAACATATATGTAGAGGGCCTAGGTCAGGCTCATGCCAGTTCCTTAGCTCTTGATGCAGTGTCTGTAACCTCCTATAAGACCAGGTTAGTTGTTTCTTGTGGTTCCAGGAATCCACAAGGATGACTCCAGATAAAAATCATAGCCATAGTGGAGAAAGTAAGTGAACTGAGAATCTCTTGTAATCAGATTAGTGACTACCCTAATTGTCATCAGAGAACCTTCATCCAGCAACTGATGGAAAGAGATGCAGAAATCCACAGCTAAGCACTGACCCGAGCTCCAGGAATCCTGTTGAACAGGATGGCAAAGTGAAGGATTGTATGAGTCGGGGGTTCAAGTTCATCATTAGGGAACCCTTTAAATCTTTTGATATTACTAGCTTCTAAAAGAGAACTATAGGAAAAATGTTGGTAAAATCAGCATCACCTATAAACTAGCTATGTGAAATCATAACAAGGTTAATACCTTTACATATAAAGATAAGTGATCAAAGTATCAAGTATGTAGAATGAGCTGGGGAAAGCTTTTTAGCACAACATGAAGGCCATAATTTATAAAAGTGCATTACATTGAAGCTTTTTATTAAGTAGATGTTTAGATTCTCTTGACAGGAGAGTAGGTGAGAATGAGAATCCATATGAAATGATGGTTAATGTTTATTATATTAACTGTAGTAAATATTTTAAAATATATGTTTCTCAGAAAATAATATAATTTGAATATACACACTAAGTTATTTTATTAAAAAGAACTAAAGTAAGATGTTAAGGTATTTTTAAGCCATTTTTATTTTGAAATGATGGGAAGAATATATGTTTATATACAAGTATAAATAATTACATACAAACTCAGTATATGTAATTATTTATTCATATTGTGTGTGGGGCCTCTTACCCCATATGCCTGTTGGTTACCAGGTTGATAGGGGAAAGAGGCAAATGGGGGGGGACAGATTTAAGTGAATCTGTTCAATTTCAAATACTCAAATTCCAGAGTATAAGAAATATATAAATAGGGGAGACTAGTAACAAACCCTAATTTGCATTTGGTGACACGCTCCTATCACAAGGCTTATTATGTGGCAGTCGGAACCTATAGCAGAGCTCTTACCACAAGTTATTTCTGCAGAGTTAAGTTAAAGACCTTTTAGAGACAGCTTATATATGTGGTCTCTCCTCCAGGCCCAGGAACATTCTCCAGGTAGCAGGAAGCTTTGCTGGATGGAGGGAGCCCTATTTTGCTGATATTATTGAGATAAGATGCGAGGCCATGGAGAGGTTGTGATCTCTGACTGATCAACAATATCTTCCAACAATATTCAAAGGAATAGAATACATGAAATATTTTAGAAACATGGAGGCTTTAGTTCAGGAAGAGTGAGCATTTTTCCCCATCTCTTCTCTCTAACCTACAATGGCATCAAGGAAAAGAACACTAAAGAAACATGTGGCATTTTAAATTTGAAGGAAAAGATTACTATTGACAGAAAACAACATTTAAAAAGTCAGCTTTAGCCAGGCGGTGGTGGCGCACGCCTTTAATCCCAGCACTTGTGAGGCAGAGGCAGGTGGATCTCTGTGAGTTTGAGACCAGCCTGGTCTACAAGAGCTAGTTCCAGGACAGGCTCCAAAACCACAGAGAAACCCTTGTCTCGAAAAAACCAAAAAAAAAAAAAAAAAGTCAGCTTTTACTAAAGCAGAGTCTGTAACTATCCTTTTGTACTGGAAAAGGTGTATGTTGTGTTCTTGTATACTTACTATATTACTATGACTAATAGTCTCCAAAGGAAACCACCCAAATGCTTATTAGAACCAAAATGAATGAACAAATTCTGAAATATTCACCCAATCTTATCCAGTATACTAGTATGAACATGAAAACTCAAGCTATATTTGGCAATCAGGGTGTTTATCACAAACAAAATATTGAGATAAGAAATCTAAGCCAGATAATGTGTAATTATAATCTCCATGGTCAGGAGGTGGTGATAGATTGTAATCTATTTAAAAACATTTCAAAATTACAAAAATACCACAGAATCAGACTATGGGAGAGAAGCTATCTACAGATGCCACTAATTGACTGGAATCACTATTTATAATGTGATTTCTTATCAAAAGTATAGTGACTGAGTGATGTGCATCAAGAAAAATATTTCCTCACCTATGTAGAGAGATTTTGTTTGCACCTGCTGGATCAAATGAGCTTATTCTTGCTTCTCTGACACAATTAATTCAGTGAAGTGTCTTTTTTTTTAATTCTTATATGAAGATCCTATCTGCTTTGCCATTGAGAGCAGAAAAAGGAAGGATCATCTGTGGCTGTTAATTTTTCTGTCATTGTAGTTCTAGCTGCTTCCATGTGCTGTGGTTATTATTATATTCCAAGAAGCTGCTCTCTGTGGTAGTGTCAGAAAGTGCTATTCAGACTACTGGTTGAGTAAAGACATCAATGGTCTTACCCAAACATCAACCCTACGATCTACAGTAACAAACTACCAGGCATGGTGTGCCTACAGGTGCAATAAGTTTCATAAGTATTAGTGGGATAATAACTGGTATCTTTTAGATGGAATGTTTTTTCTATAAAAAAGAATTCATCCCTAATACTGTAAATGTAATCCAAAACTCATGGCTGGGGAAATCATAGACCCCAAGAAGTAGCTCACCACTATAGTTTTGTTGAAGTAACAAGATGCAAAATGCCTTCTAAATATTTGCTGATCCTCACAAACACATGCTACTCTCAACTTAATCAGAGTGCCTTCGCTTAACTAAAGATGCTGATAATGAGTTTAGTGACCAATCCTAAAAAAAAGATATTTATAATTACTCCTCTTTGGCTCAGGGAACGTTATAGAAAGAGTGAAATAAAAATCTAAAATCTGGAATATAGGAATGAAAAGTTCAAAATGCTGCTTTTGGAGATGACTTAGCCACAATAATTATGATCTCTTAGTACCATGGGTGCTCATACTAAATCTATAAGGTACAGCTCCCACAAAAAAGCAGTGAAGATGGAAGAGATGCCAAAAAGACCCCACCCTTCCATGTTAAATCTTTGTTTTCCAATGGCTTCTGAGGAACATAATCTTCAATGTAACTACCATGAGTTTCCAATGTCCCAGTGGACAGTTCAAGCCATGCTCATGCAAATGTCCTTGATTAAAAGCAGTGGATTACATAAGAAAATACATGAATACAGGATAGGGTCATGTTGATCATCTGTAGTTCCTTTGACTACCTCTCTTCTGTCCATGAGACACAACTGTCAGATTACCTGGGTTACTTCATGCCTAAATACTCACCTACTCAGCCTCAATGTCACTATGCTCAAAAGAACAAGTAAGGGGAAATCACATAGCTTAAAACAAAACAGGAAGAAAAAGAAGAGCTATCACAAAATTAAGACTGATGGAAATATCAGAAGAGACAAACTAGAACCATCTATGAAAAATTAAAACATCTTGAAGAGGGCTGAAAAAATATCTCAACGAGAAATAGTGCTTAGTAGACAAGCATGAAGACTTGAGTTTAAATTCATAGCACCCATAGAAAACAAACAAAAAATGGCATACTTATAACCCCAGACAGGCATATCCCTCAAGTTAGCTTGTCAGTGAACATATACAAAACCAGGAGTTTAGAGTTCAGATCCTGTCTGCAAGAAGTAAAGTGGGAACGACTAAGTGGGACTCTCAACATGATCCTTTGGTCTTTGTGTTGATACTTTCAAAACCACATGACCACATATGCATATATTACACAGACAGCAGTATAACACAAACAATAAGAAAATATTTTGAGGTTAAATATTTTAATATTTTAAGTAAAAAGAAAAACTATTATGAGTGGAGGTAAGTTGATCAGGAAGATATATAGAGAATTGTAAACCATATAAAAACAGTACTAATCATATCGAACATTAGTAAAAAAGTGAGTTACTAAGAACAGTAGCAAGAGACTTTTGAAGTGTATAAAAAGAGATTCTGAAATAAAATAGAGGAAATTATAGAGAAGAGGTATTATTTAAACAAATAATGAAAGTTTTCTTTATTTGATGAAAGATGTGAGCCTGAAGATTGACAAGGTTTCCAAGTCTCAGCGAGGATTAATAAAAAAGGTCATTTACTTAGATATATCCTGATGAAAATTTAGAATTCCAATAGTAAATAGAAAGTCTTATATAAGCTCCTTTAAGAGCAAATAACTTCCACTTGAAAATTAATCTGACTAATGTTTCATGTATTTATAATATAAAACTCAGCAGTCATGAAATATTATCTATTAAGACAAAGGAAGCTAGCTCTAAGCCACTTCTCATCTGTATATGGACAGGAATAGCACTGTAGTCATTCATGGATTCAAATTATCACCAAGTTATTGAAAAAATAATCAGAGAATTACAATACTAAATCGACAATAAATAAGAGCTAAGACATTGCAAAAGATTAAGACGATAGTGGGAAATGATGGTAATGACTATTTCAATTTAAATAACTTATCTTAAATGATAATGTTGATATGGTTTAGAAAGTGTGAAAGTACTGTGGAATCAGATTTCTTAAAATAACTTCTCTTTAAAAAGAGACAAACTGTAATGGAAAGCCTGAAATGGATTTAAACAAAATCTAAGACCTTGAAATTAATAGGAATGGAAAAGAACAAAATGCAATTTGACTATCATATCTGGTTGAGGGGGATGATAAAAAGTAACTTTAATAACTATTCAATTCAAGTTCTTTTATTTTTCTTAGTAGTTGCAATTCAGTTTAATTAGTGGTAAGTGCATCATAATAAAACATGGCACTTTTCTGCTATGGTTAACAAATATAAGTGCTCTGTGATTAAAACAAGGGAATGTGTGGAATTTTGTGGATGTTAGTTTAAATGCTATTCAATGACTGCTGACTAGGGGATGATATTGCTATTTAATTGTCGATTTTCTAACTGGAAGTTCAGGAGACAGTGCACTAATAAAAACAAAAGAGAGAGAGATCAAATCTGAAGCAGGGATATACAAGTAATAAAAATGTGCATTAAAAGTAATAAAGCAGGAAGGTGAAAGGTAAAACATATGCTTTGCTGTTTAAAAAAATAAATGACACAATTCTAGAATAATTAGAGAAGAAAAGTGGAAACTGAAAATACAATGCTCACAAATGCAAACTGCTATGAGTGCTTGTATATAGAGGAAAAAGGAGACATTTTAAAGATATCATATACACAGAAAAACATCTCAGAAAAGATCTAAGCGATATAATTATTTATAATCAAAATATAAATAATTAAAACTGATTAAGAACTAGAAAGTTTGAATGAACCTATCAAGAAAGAACAAAGTTCAGGCTAGAGAAGTGAACCAGCAGTTAAGAAGAACATTAGCTATTCTTCATACAACTTTTTTTCTCACCTTTTCCTACCCTTTTGCTTCCTTATATGTAAAGCTACTTACTATTTGATCTGCCTGCACTAAACTGATCTAATCTCATTTTGCATACATTCTACTTCCCTTCATCTCATAATGCATTTTTTTCATGGCCCATGATTAGTGACTTGGCTTCCACATTATGTTAATTTACTTTCATAACACAGAATATTTGGATCTGTGATCCATATAAGTTAAAGAGTACTCATAATTTGTCTATCTAGACCTGGTTGACATTATTCAATATATTTGCATGGTCCACCAACTTATCTACAGATATCGTGGTTTCATTTTTTCTATGCATGAATAAAAATTGATTATGTATATGGACAATTGTGAAATGTTGTACATAATTTCTTTATTCATTGGCTGATGGACATCTAGGTGGAATTCATTTTCTAATTATTATAGAATATAGTCAAGAATCACTGAAAACAAATGTGCAAGTATCATTGTGGTGGGATAGGAAGACCTTTACATAGAGACCTAAATGTTGTCCAGCTCAATCATATGGTAGTTCTGTTTGTAGTCATCTCAGAAACCTCTAGATTGACATCCAAAATAGCTGTGCTAATACCATACTGATGCTGGGTGCTTACTGTGTTTGGAGAGCTACCATCATTCAGTTTGAAATCAATAGCAATCAACCACTCCATTTCAGTAAGACAGTGATATCCATTGGAAAAAAATCTACTGTTTTCTTATCCCTTGAAAATATGAATAATGTATTCTCTCTCACCTTACATATGAAGACATACTAGAAGAATAAAGCAACATTTTAAGTTTCAATGCACAGAAATAATAAAGGTAAACTATATCTTTCTGATAATAACTAAAAAATGAGATACTTGGACAGAAATTAGTTCATAATACTTTCTGATCATGATTTATTATGCAATGCCAAGTACAAATTAATTGCTAAACCTCCTTCTTTCAATTGATATTAAATAACATTATAAGTCCTCATAATTATGCTAATTACAATCATCAGTATATTTTGAGTGAGTATATTATACAACCATTAACATTAAATGATTAAGATATTTTCACTTTCAGGAAAAGATAATATTGTTACTTATTCTATTAAATAAAATTGTTTATATTCCTAATTTGTTAGAATCATACTAATAAAAAGAAAGTAAATATTTGTAATATGAAATTTAAAATAAGCTGACAAATATATGTATATATACATATAGGATGTATGTATTACGTATGCACACATGTGTATATGTTTAGCAAGAAGGAATGACTTATTTTCAATCAGAGTTTAAGATGGCACAATCCTACATATATGCATTCTTGAGTCTGTTGCCATTGTCACTATGAAGAAAATGCCAACTTCTGGGGCCAGCACAGATATATCCAGGCCAACTTTCATCATCCATACCTAGCATGGTCTTGAAATATTGGTACAAGAAAACATTTCTCCATGCTGATTTGTTCAAACAAGGTATAGTGAAGGCTCTGTCTTCTCAGGCATTCTTTTCGCAGGGATTCCACTTCAAATAATTCATTTCAATGCTCTAGATCCTAGAGCTTTTGATGCTCCGGATCTCACTTTTAAGAGACATTCCCTCTTGTTGCAGTGAAAACAACGATGTTTCTCATTTATGGCACCATTTTCTTTAACAATTACAGCTGTTTAGTCTGCATCCACTATATCTGCAATGTCAACATGTTTACAAGTATTTCTTCATAAAAATCACATTTTTTTTCATAGTGTCTTAGCTACAGTCTTGGCTCTGAATTCTCATTATAAGCCGGTCTATGAAGGGGGATTATTGCTTAAGTTTTAGGCTTAAATTTATTTACCCTCACCAAACAAATTAATCCTTCTTCTAAATTTAGCTTCACTCTAGTATTCAGAGGATGGAAAGAACATCGCAAGGCTCCTTGCCAGAATGTGACACAAGTGGCCACCAGTTCAATTCTGAACACAGTCCTCCTTTCATTTTGAAACCTAATGAAGCAAGCCTTCACTGCCTACATTTTTAGAACAAGTTTCTTTTCTACAAAACTACCAAAATGGTGCTATCACAGTAAGCAGTGTTTAAAGAATACTTGGGCTCCTTTGTAATCCAGAGTTCCAAACCTTTCAAGGCTCCCACAGTCTAGGTCCAAAATTCTGCACATACTCAGGTTAATTATAAGAGCAATAATCCCACTTTTCAGGGCAACTTTTCTTTGACAGTTGCTTTTCTTCTCATTATAATAGAAGACCAGAACAACTTAAGGAACCCTTAACAATTTGAAGGAATATTCTTCCCTGTGCCAAAAAGAGGAAGGCATGGTAACAAGGGTGTAGTCACTCCTTTCATTTCTCAGTGTCTGTGATTAGTTATTGTGCCTTATTTATTAGGATATAATGTTGCCTAATCACTTTTCACATATGTTTACTAAGGAAGAATGAAGTACAAAAGATAATTTTCCAATAAAACCATTTTCCAAGTAACATGAAACTAAACAGAAAATAATTTTTATAATTAAAATGTCTAACAGGTACTTAATAATGTTTTGTTACTCTTTCATGCTATTTGAAAATATATGACACTTCAAAAATAGGCATCTGGTTGATATAAAATAAATGATATTATAAAATGATTTAAAATAAATGATAAAAAATTCAATGATTCTTTTGTACAAATTAAAGTCATGTAGTCCATTAAAATATTAATATTCATAAATATGATGCTTATCATACATGATAAACATTTGCATTGATTTTATCCTTGTTAATTTTTTGTCTGTGTTTTTGTTTGGGATTGCAAATGCAGACTGCTAGTTCATTCCCTGCCTCTCAGACCAGAATAATCACACAGAAACTATATTAATTATAACACTGTTTGGTCTATTAGCTCAAACTTCTTATTAACTAACTCTTACATATTAACTTAGCCCATTTCTAAAATTTTATTTTACTGCAAAGCTTATGATTTGTTACCCCTTGCTTCCTGGGTGGCTACAGGGCATCTGCCTGCCTTGGTCTTCTTTCCTCCTCTATCTCTGCTAGGATTTCCTGTTGCTATATTCTGTGTCTTTCTTTTAACCAAATATAATAAAACATTTTCACAGAATAGAGAAAGGAATGACACATCATGGATATTTTTTTTAAAAAAGTCTAAGAATTAAAGAGTTCATTCACAGAAATCAAATGCATCCTAAGTTACCCCTGTGCTTAATCTGTGATATAACTAGCAAAGTTCATGTTATAAATATAGATCCAGGATGTCAGGTGAGTTGGTCTATACCTTTAGTCCCAGCACTTGAAAGACAGAGGTCCCTGTGAGTTTGAGACCAGTTCTGGTCAACAAAAAAAGTTCAGGATAGCCAGGACTTTTCAATGAAGATACCCTTTCTCAACCTCCCCAACCCCAAATTGATTCAGGTTAGGTGTATTCTCTGTGATTGTCCTATATTTGATATTTCAGTAGTCAGTAAAATAACACTAAATCCGGTCAACCAAAATGATGGTCTTTGCAAGCCTATAGATAGCATCATACTTTGTTTAAACTAGGTTAATATATTTTTCTGTGAATATTGAGGGTGTTCTATGAAATGCCAAAGTAGTATCACTAACTCAGTAGTTACTGATGAAACATGTCTTATAAAATTTCTACTTTGATGTTTATTTTACTGTCCTATCATAATTATTTAGATAAATGTATTTTTCAACTTCCTCTATTGAAAATTTGTTTTATAACAATAAGACAATGACAATTCAGAAAATCCCCTAACCTAAAGCCGGTTAACTTAAATATCAGGGAAGTATTCATATATGTAAATTCACATATTAATTAATTTTCTTAACTACAAAATATGTCTATAAATTCATTGTATTTGTTTTTTAAGTACCTCACAAAACTATGTTTTTTAAGTATAATATTTTTATTTCCTGATAGTCAATAATAAAATGACTTTGTACAAGTAAGTCTCAAGTTTGGATTATTCAAAATTGAAAATTTAGCTTTTATGATATTGGATTTGAAGGCAAACAAAGTAAATCATATGACAAAAATGACAATGTCTTTAATAGTATATTAGAAAATTTATTTAACTTTTTTCCTTTTGTATCCATCGCTGGATCACAGTAGCCAAAATTAAGTTCAGTCACTTGGTGACTTCTGACCAAAGAAAGAAACACAAACATTTCAATGCATCTTCTCACATTTGGAGAAAGATCATGTCTTCTCCTCCCCCCACGTTTGAAAGAGCTGGGAAAGAAGTACAATGTTTGATCTATGCCCATCTGAGGGAATAAAAACTTTCAGGTTGTCCAATGATACTACAAAGGGCAGCAGATTGGCAAAGTAGTCCAAGTGTACAGAAACAAATATTTCATTTACATTGAATGGATCCAGCAAAAAAGGGTAATAGCACAACTTTCCATGTGGTCATCCACCCCAGCTAGGTACTAATAACAAGGACAAGGTGGGACAAAGACCTCAAAAATATCCTGGGAAGGAAAAGTCAAGTCTCGACAAGTAGGATAGTAGAAGAGAAAATACAAGAAAGAAATGATTGAGAAGATGCATAGGTAGGGGCATCTTATACACAGCTTTCACTAAAGACTGCTTAAGTAAAAAAATGTATTGAGTTACATAGCTCATCAATTTTTAAAAAGAAATTTTCTGTTTGAGAATATATTTAGTAAAATAGAAAATTTGTGATTAGAATTTCCAATTTCTATCATTTCATTTTAAAGATTTCTCATAATTTTGTTTGTATATTTATCTAGTGTATGTCATATATGTGCAGCTATCCATAGACAACAGAAGGAGAAGTTAGATGCCTGAAACTGGAGTTACAGGCTATTGTGAATCATCTGATATGAGTGCTGAGTCCTCTGGAATTTTTGTCCTCTGGAAGAACAAGTGTTCTTAACCAGTAAACAGCCTCTCCATCCTCCTTATGCTAGACAAGAATTCTACCAACAGAGTAACAATATATAGCATAATCACACTTTTATCACATTAGGTTGGTCTGCTTCATACTATTTAAAAACCTGTATTGATACATTTTTATCATATAAAATCTAAACATCATTCATATTAGGTTTTGCCTTTTTTTTTCTATTCCAAATACCAAGGTGACACACCACATTATTTTCACTCATTTCTTTAAGTTTCTGTTGGTTGTGAAAATTTACATTTAATGTCTACCACTAATGAGAGAAGATATAAAAAGAAAGTTTTCTTTAAATAATATTAAATAGTAAATTTACTAGAACTGGGCATGTTTAGTTAGTCTTAAAATATTTTAACCTCAATTCACAAAGGAATTGATTAGTTTATATAATTAATAGAGGTTAACCTATGATAGCACATTTGTAAATTACAATACTATGTCTATATCATGGAATTTGCATTAGTATCTGTCTGTATTGGGAGGTGTATGCTATGAATATACTACTCTGGTGTCAATATTATTCAAACAGGAATATTTTATAAATGAAAAGCATTATTAAAATTATCTCAGAATCATTCTATATGTTTGGAAAATGGCTAAGGCATTCCTTTTGTCTATCATTTACATTATACAGTACCATTTCTTTCAGTAAGAGTAAAATGTGCATAATATACTATTATTTCTGTAAAAATAAATATGAATAAACAAACTAATACCAAAATATTCCATATATATGTATTTATATTAACATGAAAGTGTACCCATGTGTTTATATACATAAAAACAAGTAAATAAATTTTCCAAAGTCTAAGGAAGAAATAATATTGTAGACATGGTACTCACATAGGTGAGAGTCTAATCACAAACAGTACAGGCACTAATGAAGAGTCACGTGATCTCTTGGACTAGATGAGGAATGCAAATGAAGCTCATTCTTTTAAAATTAAAAATTTTGGCCATTCTAATGTATAAAATAGAATCTCAGAGTTGTTTTGATTTGAATTTCTCTGGTGGTTAAGAATGCTGGGTGTATCCTAAAGTGTCTTTCAGCCAATTAGATTCTTCTGTTGAGAGTTCTCTATTTAGGTCTATACTCTATATTTTTAATGGAATATTTGTTCTTTTGATGACCAATTTCTTGTGTTCTTTGTATGTTTTTGAGATTAGCTCTATGTTCGATGAGGGGTTGTTGAAGATCTTTTCCCATTCTATAGACTGCCATTTTGTCTTTTTGACTATGTGTTTTGCTTTACAGAAGCTTTTCAGTTTCAGGAAGTCCCATTTATTAATTGTTTTTCTCAGTGTCTGTGCAAATTTGAGATCCCATTGTATACCTGCAAGAATGTCCAAGATCAAAAACACTGATGACAACTTATGCTGGAGAGGATGTGGGGCAAAAGAAACACTCCTGCATTACTGGTGGGGTACAAATGGGTAAACCCCATTTGGATATTAGTATGGTGAAACACCTTCCTCAAGACCTAGCAATACCATTCTTGGGTATATACTCAATTTATGTGGGTTTCCCCTTTGTATGCCATGAATACCATTGATTAATAAATAAATTGTCTTGGGCCTATAACAGAGAAGAACAAAGCTAGGTGGGAAAAAAAATAAACTGAACGCTGGAAGAAAAAGCACATAGTCAAGTTGCCATGTTGCCACCAGAGGGGAGAGACACAAGCTGTGAGCCGGAGGATTGCAGATAGGCCATGAACCTTGTGGTAAAATATAAAACAATATAAATGGTTAACCAAAGATATAAGAGCTAGCTAGCAATACACTGAAGTGACTGGCCAAGCAGTGACTTAAATAATTTGGTTTCTGTGTGATTTTTTTTTTGGTAGTCTGGGTGACTGGAAAACAAACAAACAGCCTACTACAACAAACTGGCACCCAACGTGCCTAGATGGAGAAAACTAGTGCCTAGATGGAGAAAACTAAGCTGAGTGCTGGGAGAAAGAAGGCAAAGCTGGGAGACACCATGAACTCCCAGAAGGGAAAGATGAGAGCTGCCAGCTGGAATCTTGCCAATAGGCCACAAGCCTCATGGTAAAATATAAAATAATGGAAATGGGTTAATTTAAAAGATAAGAGTGAGCTAGAAATATGCTTAAGCTATTGGCCAGGCAGTGATTTTGATAGTTTCTGTGTGATTATTTTGGGTCCTGGCAATAGGGAACAAACAAGTGGCATCCTATAATAAATTGGCAGTGTAGTTGAATAAATCCACATAAAACCTAAGAAAGCTTGGAAAGGAATTCTAGACACTAAAAAACAAACTTTCACTGCATTTTTTTCAAATGGACTCTGCTGGCTGCAGCTCTTTTAAGAGAGGTCTTCCTAATTCAACAGTAGCCAAAAAACAAACAAACAAAAAAAAAAAAACAAAAACATAAACAACAAAAAAAACCCATGGTTTCGATAGCATCTTCCAGAGTCATGATTCCAGCATTAACTCTACTCTCATTTTTTGGAATATCTGGCTATAGAGCATGTAAATGTATTTTGTGAGCAGAATGCTACAATTTGCTTAATGGCAACCAGACTTGCTGTGTGCCTAAATATGGAGCAATGTACATGCCTCTCAGAGGCAGTGAAAAACTCCACCATGCTGACTGGGTGGAGCAAGTAGGTAGGGCCATGTTGGTCCTAACCACTCCTACTTAGCTTTAAAAAAAGGCATTTCTGGTCAGAAAAAAATTACAAATACGCTATAGGACAAATTCAGACATAAAAGACCTTTAAACAAGACACTGTGTATTTTTAAAAAAATGTACATAGGCTTGGAAGAGAGAAGAAAAAGAGTATAGATAGTTATAAAAGGTTGTAAATAATTTATAAAAAAACAAAGTCTTTAAAGAGACAGAGTACAGAAGTCATAGATTAAAGGAGTAGAGATAATAAAATAAATATTAAAAAGTAATAGAGTAAAACAAATAAGCTACAAAGATGGAATATACACTAAGAGTCTAGATTACATGTGTGTGTGTGTGTGTGTGTGTGTGTATGTGTGTGTGTACTGTGCTTTCTTTAAATTATTTGACTGTGAAGGAATTAAGTACAGAGAGTCATTTCAGTGTATCGGCTGCTAAAATAAACCAACATAAAGGTATCTTTACTTCAAAATTTGGTTCTAATGATTTGTTGCTTTGGAAAAGAGGTTCTTTTTTCCCACAGAGGATGAGAACCCATGGAATCCTTCCAGACTAATGTGGTTTGATGGATCAAGACCCCCAGAAAGGTCACTATGAAAAACCTCAAAATACTTCACCCAACAAAGAGCAGGAAGAAGTTTGGAGATAGCTATGATCATATTTCCAAATATTGTTTATAAATATGTGTCTACATTTAAAGGGGGACATGCTATAGAAATTTGCATTGGTATAGATCTTGGTTTATTGACACAAAATTTAGGTCAATTTTGTTATATGTATATTTCTGCTCTTGATTAAGGTATTGTGTTTGTGCAGCTCATTTAAAAATGAAATGTATAATTAAGAAATACAGGTTAATAGATAGTCATCTATAATGGTAAAGCTTGTAGTCATGTTAGGTTTTCTAGATGTACATATATATATTTAAATGGATCTATATTTTTCAAACCTTTCAATAACTAACAGAATATGTCACTTAAAATGTTTTCAGAACTTAGGACTTTTGATAACAATGAAATACATATGCTCCTGGCAGCACCAATCTATTTCAAGTGGATGATGGGCATTGAAGAGGCTCCTCATGGAGTTTGATAACCATTTGGGCAAGAAACTCTTCCTGCCTGGACTGTTTGATATTATGCTGTATGAACTTGATATGCAGGAACCACACAGAAATGATTGCTAAACTTGACTAAATGTAAGATTCTCCTTTATGGTTCCTGCTTCATGAAAAAGTCTGCTAAACATTCTTCAGGACACAGAAGAAAGCAACTGATGGATTTTGCCATTACAAGACAGAACAGATCTTCAAAATTCCTGCTTCATGGAAAAGTCCACTGGATACTATGGGCCTGTAGGCTGAAAATTGATGCCTCAATGATATAGAAGAACTTTGAGTGACTGTCTAGGCAGCAAGATTCTCTGTCAATTTTAGAATTTTGGAAGTTGCTCACAATGCACTTCCTGTTTATATTCTTCCTGTTTATATTCTTCAGGAGTCTTTGATGGAGTTAAAGAATAGATGGAGTTAAAAAAATACTATATTTTTCCATTGTAATAATAAAAGATAAAGTAGATAAAATATTGTAACTGTAATTCTTGCTTGATACCTGTCTTGTTATATGTTCTGTATATGATATATGTGTTGTTATTATTGGTTAATGAATAAAGAATCTGTCTTGGGTCAGGAAGATCAGATAAGAGATAGGCAGGAAAAACTGAACTGAATGCTGGGAGAAAGACAGCAGAGTCAAAAGACAGCAGGTAGCTACCGTCAGGAACAGATGCACCAGAACTTTACCTGATAAGCCACAGCCATGTGACTATACATAGAATTAATAGAAATGGGTTAGTTTAAGATATGAGTTAGCCAGAAATATGTTTAAGCTATTTACCAAGCAGTATTTGAAATAATATACCTTCTGTGTGGTTATTTCAGGCCTGAGCATCTGGAAACAAACATGTGGCCTTCATATAGCATCCAAAGGATGCTCAATCACACCACAAGAACATATGCTCAACTATGTTCATAGCAGCATTGTTTGACATAGCCAGAACAAGGAAACAACCTAAAGGCCTTTCAGCCAAATCAAAGGGTAGTTGTATTTATAATTTTAAGATACCACCATATTTACTATAATGGTGTAATTTACATTCTTTGCAAAATTGTGTCTGTGCTTGCTTCTGTTCATAGCAATCCCACCATTAACTACCTTTCACCATTTAGATAATAAGTATCCTAACCTGTAAGACTGTATAATCTCAAAATGGGTTCAGTTCATAATTCATTGACAATAAAAAATTTTCAAAGGATAAGCTTTCATAAATTTAAATCTGTCTTTGAATATTTGGGAAAAATGCATTTTGTTTTTTTAATTTTTGTTTGATTTTTGATGTTATTATTTTATTTATAAATTTAGCTTTTATTGTATATACTTTGCTATAATTATATAGTCTTTTTCTTTGAATTATCTTTTTACATGGGTGAAATGAACTTTACTGATGGTATTCAAGACATATTAGAGTTCCCTAAATCCCTTCCCTTCTGGATTTTTGGGATGGAAATTGTGTGAGGCTGAATGTTGTAACCTCTCCTTTCTCTCTTATTCTTGTTGGAGTTGATGGTCCTGGGCTTCTGACTCCTAGGAACCCAATGAATACGATGAGGTCTATCCCCTTTTTGCTATAGCCATATGATTGTCATAATAGGGACTGAACTTTATTAAGTTGTCATTGAAAGGAATGAAAGCCCTATTATCAATTGTGGAAAAATGGGCCTTCTTACTAACTTGCAGGAGATAACCTAGTTCTCAGTGTATTTAAGGATTCCTCCAATGCCCACTTTCTTGATGTCATGATATTTTGCAACTTTCTTTATGTGATATGTCTGATACACTAGACATACTGAGGATAAGAATACTGTAGTCATTGCCAGTGAGCATACCATTCACTTCAGAGATTTCCATTTCCACAAGCCTTGGCACCACTCCTTGATATTAGAATGATATTCTGAACAGTACAGATCCAAAAATTGAAAGCCAAGCACAGTTTCTTGGTAGCAGCATTTTTTTCAGATAGGCTGTTTTGCTGGCTGTAAGCAGCAGAAAAGCTTCTTTAAAATCCAGCTTCCTGATTCATGCCGGCATCACAGAAAGGTTCTGGCTCATTCATGAGGTCCTGTTATGGAACATTTAAATGGGGTTCATGAGCAGAGTGCTGCAAGTTGATTAATGGTGACATAGATTTGCTGAAATCCCTTTAGCTGGAGCAATGAGTAATTGATTGCAAATTAAATGTACCTCTGCCACTGTGACCAAGGTGCTTACCATTTTAAAAGTGCTCCTGGTCAGAAAATGATTACAAATATGCAATAAAGACAGATTCAGATGGACGAACCCTCTGGACAGGTTACAGTGTTGGATAAATATGCATATGCTTGTGTGAGTGAACATAAAGTAAGAAAAATATGCCATGCAAAAATGGAATATACACAGAGAGTCTGGATTATGTATATTAT
Source organism: Microtus ochrogaster (assembly GCF_000317375.1). Taxonomy (NCBI): domain Eukaryota; kingdom Metazoa; phylum Chordata; class Mammalia; order Rodentia; family Cricetidae; genus Microtus; species Microtus ochrogaster. Next base: position 89,223,251 of record NC_022010.1, read on the forward strand.
TGCATTTTCTTTGAAGTTTTTGACTACAGAGAAACATTTGTTTCTGGGAGCTGCTAAGTTAAACCAATATAAAGGTATCTTGACTTTAAAATTTGAGTCTAAAGATATGTTGCTTTAGAAAAATATTCTGCTTTTGTTTCTACAGAAGATGAGAACCTGTGGATTCCTTCCAGGATAATGAGATTTGATGGAACAAGGTCCTCCAAAAAGTCTCCATAAACTTTAAAAATGCTGCACCCAGAAAATATCATAAAAAAGTATGGAGAAAACTATGTTCAAATTCCCAAAATGATTTCTTATAAATATTTGTTTTCATTTAAAGGTGTATATGATATAGAAATGAATACCTTACATTGGTATGAACCTTGGTTTATTGATAGAAATTTAAGGTCAATTTTGTTATATGTATTATTCTACTCTTGTTTAAGGTATTATGTTTATACAGCTCACTTAAAAATGTAATGTATAATTAAAATTATGGATTAGTAGACAGTCATTTATAATAGTCAAACTCATAGTCATGATAGTTAAGCTTTCTAGATAAACAGAAATATATTTCAGTTAGACAGATAATGTTCGTCACTTCAAAGACCTACAAAAAAATGGCATTTATAAGGTTTTAAGAACTTAGGCTTTTTTCAACAGTGAGACATATCTGCTTCTGGGCAACACTAATTACATAAGAGAGGTAGATGAGCAACAAAGAGGCTTCCTACAGAGTTTGCTAGTCACTTGGGCAGGATATTGTTTTTGCCTGGACTTCCTGATGGTATGCTGCATAAAGTAGACATGCAGAATCCACAAAAAAAAAAAAGACTGCTAAACTTGCTAAAAGGAGGTGAGATAGTTCTTATGGGTTCCTGTCTAATGAAAGAGTCTGCCAGATGTTCTGCAGTGCACAGAAGAAAACAACTGATGTACTTTGTTATTAAAAGACAGAACAGATCTTCAAATTTCCTCCTTCATGGAAAAGTCTGCTGGATACTATGGGTCTGTAGGCTGAACTTGTATGCTCAGAATATGACAGAAGAACTTTGAGTGACTGTCCAGCAACAGATAGATAGGTGTATTCTAGAACATTGGAAGTTGCTTACAAGGAACTTCCTGTTTACTTAGACAATATATTTTTCTGGGGTCTTTAAAGAGTTAAGACAGAGAGTTATAGTTCTCCTTAGTTATGATAAAAGATAAATTAGATATAAAACTTTAGACTCACAAAAATAGTATACATAACAGAGTGTTTTCCTTAATTTTTCAAATGTAAATGGACTAAATATTGAAACTATATATTTTTTCTTGATAACTGTTTTTAAATGCAATTTTACTATGTTAAAATTAAAGTCTTTTTTAATTAGCAGAAAGGAGGAGGTGATGTGGGATGCCCTTTTGTATGTGTGTTGCTTTATTGGTTGATTGATAAAGCTGCTTTGGCCAATGGCTTAGCAGAGCAAAGTCATGTGGGAGATCTGAACAAAGATATATAGAGTAGGCAGAGTCAGAGAAATACCATGTAGCTCCCGAAGAAAAAGAAAAAGATGCTAGAACCTTACCAAGCAAGCCACAGCCTGGCGGCAATACACAGATTAATAGAAATGGGTTAATTTAAGATGCAAGAGTTACTTAATAAGAAACCTGAGTTAATAGGCCGAACAGTGTTGTAATTAGTATAGTTTCTGTGTGATTATCTGGGTCTGGTGACTGGGAAATGAAAAAGCAGTCTCTGTTTACAGTATACAATGTAGTTGAAGTCATTGATGGCAACTACATTCATTTTGCCACAGTTGAAGGAAGCTCTGGCAACCAGGTTTTAATTATGGGCCAGTTATTTCACTCAAGTTTCACCATCATGTCTCAGGGAAGAGACTTGCACTGCATGAGAATATGCGACTATTTCTGGAATGGAGAGATTCAGAAATAAAAACAATGTATCATTTTAATGTCAAATCTAATGTAAACTATGCTGTTTGTTTTCTTTTTTTTTTGTAAATTTTTTCTTTAAATTTATTTATTCAATAAGGATTTCTGCCTCCTCCCCGCCACCGCCTCCCATTTTCCTCCCCCTCCCCCGATTAAGTCCCTCTCCCTCATCAGCTCGAAGAGCAATCAGGGTTCACTGACCTGTGGGAAGTCCAAGGACCACCCACCTCCATCCAGGTTTAGTAAGTTGAGCATCCAAACTGCCTAGGCTCCCCCAAAGCCAGTACGTGCAGTAGGATCAAAAACCCACTGCCATTGTTCTTGAGTTCTCAGTAGTCCTCATTGTCTGCTATGTAAGTCCGGTTTTATCCCAGGCTTTTTCAGACCCAGGCCAGCTGGTCTTGGTGAAGTCTATTAAGATAATGATTGTTACAAGGTAGTCTATCCTAGGTAAATCTATGAACAGTTGCCATTTTAAGATACTTGAATTCTGCATTGCAGAAAACAGCGTGGCATTTTTATTTAAATACCCCTTTTTTCTCTTAACTGAAAAAAAGATTTTCTTATTACTGCTGAAGCTTCTGTGAGACACTTCTGATAATACAAGTCCCTCTAGTGGCACCTGATGTGAATGCTGTGGTATGAAAAAAGTTAAAATTGTTCTTAATTCTTTTAGAACTCTTTCATAAGGTTAACATTTAAAAATGATGATATCTTCAAGTCATTCATCTCTTCTAATAGCAATTCACTGTAATATGTGAGAGTCTTTATGTTTGTGCTAAATCAATTTAAGTGACAGATGAGAATATTGTATTTTCTAGCTTAAAGGGTACTTTGATAACATGTGGGAGTGTTTCTTAAGTAGTTACTCTATACTAGCTATTTATCCATCAATTAATTTGATTATTAATAAGCATCATAATACCAGTCATGGTTTGTACATGCAAGAAGTAAAATAAAATGCAGAAAACAACACATTTTTGTGTGACATTTCCAATGAATGAGCAAAGGGTTTGGGCACAAGTTTGTTTATTTAGTGTCTGCTTCACATTTCTGTTAAAGTGAAGCAGTTGAAAGTGAAGAGTGTTCTTAGGGAGTGACTCAGAGGGTAAAGACTTGCTGTACAAGCGTGAAAATCTGAATTTGAATCCCCAGAATGTGGAAGGTTGAGGAAGGCGTGTCCAGTGGGCTTGCTGGCCTTTATTCTATTAAGTGTTGCCTATTTCCCTATCAATTCTACCTTCCTTCATTCAAATGAGCCATTTCCTGCTTACTGTTTGGGAATGTTTATGACATTATAACAAAAAGTCTAACATTGGCTCTGCATTTCAAAATACTCAAAGAAAATATTACCAAGTCTAGATAAGAGGTTTGGCCATTATATAAAGAATGGAAAGAGCAAAATATGTTATATTTATTATTGAGTTCTCTTTCCTAAAAAAAAAATAATCTTTGTGTGTAACATGAATAACAGACATGATGACAATTTTCTAAAGACAAGAAAACTGTCAAAAACAGCTCAGTTTTGGGCAGAGGTCTCAAGACTTGGTAATGGGGCATAGAAAATTGAAAATTCCTGTCCTCAAATTTTGTTGTAAATTGCAAGGATAAATTCCACTGCCACCACTACTACATTTTACATTAATTAGGGAAGGTATATCATCTGTGGGAAGAGAAAACCCTGACTGAGGGGAAGCCCTGGGGGCTTTTTATTTGTATGTTTAAAGCAAAGTAAACTTATTTTTCTAGAAATAAAGGTTTGATAAGTTGTTTTCTTTAAATAGTTCAGCTGTCCTCTGTTCTACTTCCCACTCCTATGTGAATAGGGCAACAGCTGCATTAAATTATAAAGGCCCCATAAGTCTATTCGGGTGGAGATCTTAATTTGTATGACGGGCCTACAAAAATGACCTTCATAGTATTTTCATATCCCAGAATGGACTTTGAATATCAATGTAAGTTCTATGCACACTGGAAGAGATTTTAAGAAGACAATAAAGAATAGGTTCTCTGAAACCAGAACAGATAAAAATTGAGGGACATATAATCTGATAAAGATGATAAAGGATCCCTCTCTGAAATTCATGTGCACAGACTACACTGAGACAGTCTGCCCCACACTGATCTGGCCCTTGTAACAATAACAATAAACTTACAAACAGAGGCTTAAGACCAGAAGATATGTGGATATTTCTGAAATAAATAATGAGATATTATTTTGAATAGCACGGAAACATATTATTAACTGGTTTGGGTCATAAAAAATATTAATTTTCTCTCACATAAACTTGAGGTTAAGATATGTATTTGTTGATTTATAATAAGAGACATAGTAGTCACCTCTAGTAACAAAGGTCTAATTAACAATTCTAAAACCTCTTAGAATTTATTCTGTTGAGTTTATTTTCTAAGATATTAGTGCTATACTAAAATAGAGTTGAGTAAAATATTTCAAATATCTCAATATATTTTAAGTAACTCATATAGATATGTATCATGCCTTCAATATCAAATCAATATTGTATTAAAATATTGAATAATGTGTTGGGTATAAATATGGAATGCAAACATTTTGTACCTTATTTATATTTTAGCTTCTACACATCCTAATTTATAGAACCCCTTTCTACATAATTAATGTAATTTCCCAAAGATCGTTTTGTTATTTTTGAAACTTGGCATAAACTAGAACCTTCAAAGAGAGATTATAAATTGAGAAATTTTCTTTATTAGAATGGCCCATGGCATGTCTGTGGGTATTATCTTGATTAATGAATGATGTGGGAGGGTCTAACCCACTATGGGTGGTGAAAACTCTTGGCAGGTTGGCTTAGTTTGTATAAGAAAGAAAGCCAATAAGCAACATTCTTACAAAGTCTTTGTTCCTGCATCCAGGATCCTACTTCCAAATTCCCGCCTTTGCTTCTCTTCAATACTGTTTAACTTTTAGGCAAAATAAACTCTTATCTCCAAATTTTTTGTGGTCATGGTGTTTATCAAAGTATTGTATTTAGCTCAGTGGTAGAAATGAATGTAGGATAATGGTAAAAGTTTTTATATATAAAAGTTAAAAGAATTGACATTTTAGGTACTCACTTCCATAATTCATAGAATTATATTTTTAAAAGTACTCCTTAATACGTCCCCACCTTATCGATTCTCACATCAACTGATCCAAGCCTCACTTTTAATAAATCTTAATTTTCTTCATTTTTATAGCATCTGCCCAAACTTTTATAAATTTAGTATTAGGACTCTACATTCCCACATTTGAAACATTCTTAAAGCATTATTCTTATGAGTTAAGGTGCCCTTACTTCAGTATTTTAATGAGCATTGAAACCACACAACAATCCTCAAGATCTCCAAAATATATAGAGAACTCAAGAAACTAGACTTTAAAATGCTAATTAACCCAATTAAAAAATGGGGCACTGAACTGAACAGAGAATTCTCAACAGAAGAAGTTCAAATGGCCAAAAGACACTTAAGGTCATGCTCAACCTCCCTAGCAATCAGGGAAATGCAAATCAAAACAACTTTGAGATATCATCTTACCTGTCAGAATGGCTAAAATCAAAACCACCAATGATAGCCTTTGCTGGAGAGGCTGGGGAGAAACGGGAACCCTCATCCATTGCTCGTGGGAATGCAATCTTGTGCAACCACTTTGGAAATCAGTGTTTCGGTTTCTCAGGAAATTCGGGATCAACCTACCACTGGGCCCAGCAATGCCACTCTTGGGAATATACCCAAGAGATGCCCTATCATATGACAAGAGCATTTGTTCAACTATGTTCATAGCAGTATTATTTGTAATAGCCAGAACCTGGAAACAACCTAGATGCCCTTCAATGGAAGAATGGATGAAGAAAGTGTGGAATATATACACATTAGAGTAAAATGAAAATGGTGTTTTATGAACCAGAATTCTTTTTCAAAGCAAAACTTATCAATCTTTAAGTTCTTTGTCTAGAATACAGAGCAGTAATAAACCTACAGTAAAGACTGATTCCCATGACTTCTATTTCTGTTTTTCCAAACTCTGTACTAGCTAGAAGTTTGTGACGTGAAGTCCTCTACGTGTACGTTTTACTATAAAATTATATAAACCTTTCAAGTAGTCAAGTCCAAATATAAACGTAATTACAGTAGCTTTGGTTGTTAGAAGACAAATTCTGAGGTAGTTGTCTCAACTAACAAAAGCATATTTTCTCAAGTATTAAGAACTTGCTGCAAAATCTGCCTGGTTACACATCCTATACCCAATATCTACAAGAGAGTTGTTTACCCCACTAATGAGGACAGAGCCAGCAGATGTCTAGAACTGACTTGGCAGCTCTGAGCTTTATATCCATATTCCAAGAACCCATTAGCTAAATATAATTTTTAGAAACATAAATGTCAGGATTATGCCAATGTTTCAAGTATAAGAAACCTAGACTTGGAAGGATGTATCAGTACACAGTAGTCCCTGAAAGATAGCAGAAAATGCTGCAAGGGCAGCATTTGAGATCTTTAGATAGTAACATCAGTGTCCTTGTCAAATTCTTTACATTTTGCCTCCATTCTTAAAATATCAAATAAGTCCTTTATGCCTCAGCTGTCTCTGAAGTAAGAGGAGGAAGAGCAGCCACAGCATCAGCGGCCTCTTCCAACCAGGTTTTCCACTAAAGCCACAGTGTAGTCAGCTATAAACAATTAATGACATTTATCCTTCATTGTATGCCTGTGATGCAAATGTATTTTAAACAGTATTTGTTTAAATATTTTGGAATGTTTTGAACCATTTTCTAGGGGGAAATCTGCTTTAAGAACTTTTATAAAAAAAAATCCAGGAGAGAAAGAAAATGTGTCAAATTCCTAATTGCCTAATTGCCAAAGAGTATATCACTTACACCACTTGAATATCTAATACTTTACCACAGCCATAGTCTTCAATGTAGAAAATAGTATTAATATGACTAACAGATTTCAATTAAAATAAGGAATCTTCTAGAAACTAGTGTCATAAATTAAAATTAAATGTCCATTAGGGAAAATACTAAGCAGCATTTTTTTAAAATATTTTAATAAGATCTTTATGTTAAGTTAAATAAATACAAAATTGTCTTCCTGATTTTATTGTCAGATTTATACAAATAACTTTTCTAAACTATTGCTTAATCACAAGGTTTTATTGTTATTTCTTGATGATATGAATTTCTTTTTGAAGGTGGATTCTATAATTTTTCATTCAAAAAAACCTTTCTGATATTGCTAATACTCCACATACTGTGAAAAGGTAAATATAATTTTAAAACAATCAAATCAGTAGCCCTAAAAATTTCAGTTATTATACACAAAGACAAATGTATTATAGACACATATTTTAAATTAGTGTATCTGTGGGTTACAATACATCATGGTGCTAAGAAACCAGAGAACGCTCAATTTTAGCACTATAATTAAATGCACTCTCAATTATAGCATCCAATATCCCCTTTACACAGGAATCATATTTATTTCTCCTAGAAGTCAATGAAGGGACTTAAGTTTATTTCCATAGAGAATTTTGATGCTTTATTTTATTGTATTATGAAAACAAGTTAGCCTAAAGCAATTTGTCTTGCAGCCCTACTTTAGTTCATCTCAGTAAGTAACCCATGCTAAGTGCTTGATTCATTTTTATGTTTCCTCCAAATGAGGTTTCAATGTTTATACCTTGTAATTGCCTTGTTTTACAAGTTTTTCAATTGTGTTATTTTAAAGTAGCAAGGGCTAGAAAGATAATCTATTTTAATCCCCAATGTTTTTGAAGAATTAATTAAGGCCTTCTGATAGTAAGTGATCAAAGACTACCTATCTAGTTACTTGTGGAATTTATATTAGAAATGAAGCCACCTGAATTTTCATACTTCACTTCAGGTACTTTCCTAAAAGGTGAAATAAGAAAAGTTGTAACTAAGATAATAACAATTGAATGAAAAGGAAGAAAGAAAAGAAAGAAAATGGGTGATAAAAATCAATTTCATCATTACTTGTACTCCTCTGTCCAGAGACTGAAGAGAAGTGTCCCATGTCTTGTATGGAGGCTTTTTCAAATAGTCTGTGGCTCATGAGAACATGTATGTGAGAATGAGCCCCATAAATGTTGTGACATAATTTAAATTATGCGTATACACACACATATAATATTTCTTACTCTATTTTTAACATAATTACTTTATTGATTCTTTGAGAATTGTACATTTGTACCTCCATACTTCTCATGTCCCAGTTGTCCCATATTCTCCCCTTACTCCTACAGTGCCACAAAAAATAAAATTTAAAAAAGACAAAACAACAACAAAAAAGTGAACAAAGGAAAACAAGAACAAAACTAAAAAAAAAAAAATTGAAAACAAACTCTTCACTTCCCCTTTTTTTTTGCCTCTCCAACACCTCTTAATTCATCCTGGTGGCATTGGGAGTGGGGTGTCCCATAGTTTATGTGAAAAGTGTGTCAGTTTTGTCCAATCAACTTTTTGAAATTGTTCATTGCAATGAGTCACTTGTCTGGTTCAAGGTCTCTGGTTTCTGGTACACCATCATCACTTGATCATCACCAAAACTCTTCCAGTTATTCCATAGCTGCCCCAGGTCATTTTTAATTAAACATAAAATAATTCATTTCCTTAAGGGATTTCCAATCATCTTTCATGTTCTTTACCTTTCTTCCCATTATATCCCTCTGTATTGTCCTCTTTCCTTTCATAGCCAATCCTACCTAAATTTTCCTTTAAGAATACTATCAGCATGCACTCTGTGATATTTATCTATGAATATTCTTATGTCTACATGTTAGTATCTCCCCCTTCTGCTATATTAACTCTTAAATTATAAATTAGTGCTGTGATTGTAATTTGGTTATGGACTAGTTTGGATAATATTTGATTTTTATCTGTGTGATATTCATACAAATTTTGCTGTTAAATTCAAAGCATTACTGCAAATGTCATAGTAGTCAGGAAATTTCATTGTGAGTGGCTTTTCAGAGAGTGATGTTTTAGATTGCTTTGGATTGGTATTTCTTGCTTCTATCCTCAAATTACCATCTGAGAAATACTGCTTCAGTTCTTCAATAAGGAGAAAGCAGAGCTTTGTACCTGCGTTACTGAACAACAATGCAGTAAATACTCCAACAACCTCAACTTCAACATCAAGGACTTATCATGGTACATTCAATATTTCCTTTATCAGTTCTGGTAGAAAGTCTTATATTGAACATGTGTCAAGAAGTCAACATCTGGAATAAGTTCTTATATTTTTGAAAAGTATTATCAAATCTGAAAGGAAATAAATAGTGGGAAAATGATTCCAACAAATAACCAGCAGAAATTTAATTTTCAGACAAATGCTTTGTAAGTACTCAAAACAGTCTTGATGAATCTGGGTCTTTGCAGACAATGCTGGTCTGGTAATACTAAGCTGGCGATCTTTGGCTTAGACTTTAGATTTAACTCAGTGATTCTCAAGCTGTGGGTCACAACCACTTGGACAAACCCATGTCTCCAAAAATATTTACATTATGATTTTTACTAGTAACAAAGCTAAAGTTATGAAGTAGCAATGAAAACAATTTATGGTTGGGGCTTACCACAACATGAGGAAATGTATGAAAGGGTCACAGATTTAGGCAGGTAGAGAGCCCCTGGAAATGTAATGTTTCTCTCCTAGCTAGTGGCAAATAATAACGACTTATAGTTTAACAGTGCTGGTAAATGAAAGAAAGAGCCACACAAAAATGTGACATTACTGCTGATGATCCCAGCTGAGGTCCCAGCCAACATTAACCACCAATTAAACAGAATACCTAATAACGTGATTCCCACAGACTTTAAGTTTTGTGCCTTGAAGGGGGGACAGGATCTTATCTCTGTTGTGCTTGTCTGACCCCCAGAGTCCACATGAAATGATTGCTTTATGCCACTACATTATATGCAACATTAAAAGCCACATGAATAAATCATGACAGATGAAAATTTCCAGAAAGTATTTGTTGAGACCGAAATATCAAGTTTCATATAAATAGTATGAAAAAAAAACTGGGAGAAACCTAGCTCCCTGAACAATCTGGGACAGTTTATTCTGAAAGATACATGTGTTCAAATGTATATTATTAATACTGGTATGTTCTAATATTGCTATTGGTAACATGATATAAAAGTGGCCTGAGTCCAATTATTTGTATTTCACATATGCAAAAAGATAACAGTTTAATTCAAAAGGAGAATACTAATATAATTAAAGAGTAACTTGTAATTGTGTCGCTCAAAGAAAAGTTTTAACATAAAGGGAATATTCAAAGTAGAGTAAAATAAATGAGTTCAATTCAGTTTGTAGTTTTATCTAAAATTTTTTGGTCAGGAATTCTTACTCCTTTTCTTACCTATTGCAAAATTATGCCCTACCTCAGGAAAATATGTTTTTTATTTTCTCATCAAATAATGACAAAATAAAAACCCAACAATAATAGTAGTAAAAATTAATTCACCATGTTGAAATTCTTCACTAAAAATACTATATGTACATGCTAAACATTTTTTGTGTATTCTGAGAACTTCAAAATACTTATTTGGCTTATGCTATTTGCATTATTGCACTAAAAATATTACCACCTTTCTTAACTGTTTATATTCATAGATTATCTTTAAATTATATTTTAAGAACATCTATATATCACAATCCCATGTTTAATAAACTCAAACAGTTTATAAAACTATTGAACTGCAATAGTCTTGAAAATATACTTTAGGTTAGATAAATTCAGTATACAAGTTTGAATGAGGATAGCTTAAGCTGTTTTAAAGAAGTATACAAAAACAATAACTAATATTTTTTATAATAGCACAATAGAGCGTCATTTTTTAATTACTCTCTCTTCTTTGGGATTGTTATGTTACCTCTAAAACTAAAAGAATAATTTGAAAAGCAGGTGTGATGGTTCATGGCTGTTATGTATATAATCAATGAGGCAGGATGGCTATTAATTCCAAGCCAGAATTGGGTATATGAAAAGTCCTTGATGGAGGAAAGGGAAAAATAAACATTTTTACCTTAAAGAGAAAAATACACATTTTAAATTAAAACAACAACAAAAGTCATCTTACTCAAATGTCTTTAGCTTTATATTATAAAGAAGTCCATTAGTCCATAATTAATTACTTTCAAAAGCCTTCTTGGTTACATAGGAAAATTCAGCAAAAGTAGTTTTACTCGTTCATTTATGCTTAGCAAATATGAAATTATTTTGTCCTAGCAGACTGAGGGTCTCGAGAAGTTTTCCACTGGGAATTTGGGGAATATTACTTCTGATACTGTCATAATTACACTGGTTACAGAGTAATATACCCTTGCTTAGTGACAAGTGTCAAAGTCAAATAAGTCCTGCGAAATAAAAATTCTTTCAATAACAGAATTGATACTGAACTAAAATATATACAACAAATGATATATACATTTTAATTATACAAGATACATATGTATTATATGTAAAGTCCATAGCTAATTTGTTCAAGTTTTGTAAAAATATAATCTATACTATAAACTTTTGTTAGTTACCAACATCATCATACCTTCATTTTAGAATAAAGACTAAATATTTATCTGTAAATAAAGGTTTATTTTTTTTCAAGTGATCTGTGTTGACTTCTGGATAAAAAGAATAATAAAATTGTACTGATTTAAAGCAGGACAAAAAGAGTCTACTCTGAAAGATACCACAATAAAGACTAATCAAAATGGTTTCAAATTCTAAGTATTTTGATTTATGATTTTAATAGGCTTTTTAAAAATATGAATTGTTACATTATAGTTATGTACTTGATCCATTTATAGCTCTAACAGGATAGCATGGACAAGTAGGCTGATTATTACTAATAAGCTGATAATAACTGGATTATTAGACAGTCCTGTCATCATTACATTAACCATATACAGGAAACGTATCTATTTCTTATTTTTGTCACTTTCCAGAATGATTCAGTTTTATTTCCCTCTAGAACAGCTGTGCAAACTTCTTAGTTCTTTTGAATATCCCTTGAGTAAATTAAAGCCTGGGATAAAACCGGACTCGCTGAACATAGCGGACAATGAGGACTACTGAGAACTCAAGAACAATGGCAATGGGTTTTGGATCCTACTGCACGTACTGGTTTTGTGGGAGCCTAGGCAGTTTGGATGCTCACCTTACTAGACCTGGATGGAGGTGGGTGGTCCTTGGACTTCCCACAGGGCAGGGAACCCTGATTGCTCTTCGGGCTGACGAGGGAGGGGGACTTGATTGGGGGAGGGGGAGGGAAATGGGAGGCCGTGGCGGGGAAGAGACGGAAATCTTTAATAAATAAATAAATAAAATAAAAATAAAAAATAAATAAAGAAAAAAATATAGAGCTCTCTAAAATCTAGAAATCAACCAAAGAAAACAATTCACCACGTCTTAGAAACTCTCAGCAGACAGTGGTTTATCTGGGAGAAGATAGAGCCCTATGATCAATCCCAAGCCAGGGAACAACTACTGACAAGTTTAGTTGTGTGCCTGTCCCGGAACCAATATCTGTTATGAGTGCATGATTGCAATGGCTATGCCATGCCCAGAAGAAAGAATTCCAGTCCCATAGATATGGGCTTACGATCATTGTTAAACTCAGTGGGTCACAAAACAAAAAGTAAATCGGTACTGAAAATACTTCTGTATATGTGTTGTTTTTATTGGTTAATAAATAAAGAAGCTGCTTTTGGCCAATGGCTTAACAGAATATCTTTTCCAGGCTGGAAAAGATATAGAGAAGGTAGGCAGAGTCAGTGAGAAGCCATGTAGCTACCTAAGGAGAAAGACAAGAGCTGCCAACCGGAACCTTGCCAGTAGGCCATGACCTCATGACCTCAGATTAATCGATGGTTTAGTTTAGGATGTAAAAGCTGGCCAATAAGAAGCTAAAGCTATTAGGTCAAGCAGTGATGAAATTAATACAGTTTCTATGTGATCATTTCAGGAATCTAGGCAGACAGGAATGAACAAACAGCCTCTCCCAACAGTATGCATGAATGTAAGACAAAGATATACAGGAATTAAGGAGGAGAATTGCCAGTGATAGGAACTGAAGGATGAGAAAGGGTGAGAGCAATCAGTATTAATTATGTAAATGTTTAAAATTATCAAAGAAAAATTTCATTAATATAAAATCAAACTCATGCTCTGATTGCCATTAGACTATAACTCCTATACCTTAATTATATTGTTTCTGAAATGGGATTACAGACAGTGAGGTAAAGAAATTAGCATGTACAATACACGTAGAGCAGCACGGGACACACTGCAAGCACTTAGAACGTGGACGCTCGGTGTGCACAGCTTTGCTTTATTTATCATTGAAGCGTAGACTTGAAAAGAGGCTGCAGATGGAGCAGGCAACAGAACAGATGAGTCAGGACGAGCTCGCACTTCAGAAGACGGCTTCTACTTAAAAGATATACCTTATAAAAAATAGAAAAAAAAAACGTGCAAACCAACGTTGTACCAATTTGGGCCAGTTCAAATAAGGACTAGACCATTGGGAACTGAGAAGGTGATTCACCTAAAGTATTTTGCAGTGGAGTTTAATTTCACTAGACTTGATAATTTTTTATATGTAGGTAAATAAACAAATACATGTAAATTATATATTAGCAGATTCCTTGTATTTTGAATATTCTGGAACTTAGAAAACAGTGTAATGACCGGCATAGCTGAGAGTCATAATGCCTAGGCTGTTTTCCCATTTTATGTTTAGTGTCTGGGAAACTAGGCAGGTTATGATATTTTGGTAACTACTTTTTTAACATTGGAGGCAGGGACAAATTAAGGCTTTAACATATCATTAAGTCTAGTACTTTAGGGGAACACAATTGACAGGTGGTAAACAATTTGCTGACGTTACTCTGCAGTTTCTTATCTTAAATATGTGGCTATGACAAAAAGGTGTTTTTTATCTATGTAAATAAAATAATAACAGGATTGAAAAATAAAATGAAATTCATAACAAAGTGTAATATAAAGTAAGACAAATATAAAACCTGCCACCTCTTTGCAATCTTTCTGGGGGCATTAGTTTTGGAAACTTTACTACTGTTTCTGAATCTCATGACACTGTGACTTTGACGGACTCTTGGGAGGACAGTGCTATGCAGAACAGCAGATATGGTGACTCCGGGATTGTCTCAAAAGTATAGCACTCTTGGGTATATTCCCAAGAGTGGTATTGCTGGGTCCAGGGGTAGGTTGATCCCAAATTTCCTGAGAAACCGAAACACTGATTTCCAAAGTGG
>NC_022010.1:89238134-89256546 GCF_000317375.1 Microtus ochrogaster
ACTTTCCACAGGGCAGGGAACCCTGACTGCTCTTTGGACTGGAGAGGGAGGGGGAGAGGAGTGGGGGGAGGGAAATGGGAGGCTTGGAGGAGGAGGAAACTTTTTTTCCTTTTCTCAATAAAAAAAAAATTAAAAAAAGTATAGCACTCAAAAGAATGTACATCAGATAAATAATGTGTATATAACAGAAATCATTTTCTAAGATAACGAGTTTGTATTAGAGTGACAGATTTCTATATTGTCTCACTAATTCAATAAAACTCTAAAATAGCACATTATATCTGGGCAGTATATATTTATTGGCAATAGGTTTTTTTCCTAAACACTATGTTCTAATTATAGTTTTCCCATTCCCTACTATTTTCAGTTCCTCTCTGTCCCTTCCCATCCAGATCCACATTCTATTTTTGTCTCTCCTTAGGAACAAATAGGCAAATACGAATAATAAAATAAAACACAACAAGATAACTAAAAACCAAATAAATATGAATATGACAAAACAACCAAACAAGAAAAAGAGTCAAAGAATATATGTTGGAGAGATGGCTCAGCCTTTAAAGGAAAGGCTCACAACCAAATATATAAGAAAGGCACTAACACACACATTGCTGGAGACACCTGGTGTCTTAGTTACTTGTCTCGTTACTCTGACAATGTTATGTAATTAGAGAAAACAGAAACATGCTGAATTCATACTTTGTTTTGATACTAGTAAAATAGAAATATATGTATGCTTTCACATGCCATAGTTACATAATACATTTGGTCATTCAATGAAAACATGATCTGTAAAATAGTTTCCTGCCTCGGGATATGCTTTTAAAGCTACATTCTGTCTTCATTTTTACCAAGGACTGTGAGAAATATAAAATGATTGCAGAGATTGAGTTCCTAAATCTCAGGAGTTTATATTATTATACAAAATACAAAAATATGGATGAATCCAATACAGATCAATTTGATTTTTACTCATAATAAAGGAATAATACCTTCATCATCACTGTCATGATCACAAGCATACTCTTGATGTAGATAGATTCATCCTCTTAAGAGTGTACCATGACCAATTGGCGGCATCAAATACTGTACTAAAGGTTACATAATTGCTGAACTGTGTAACTACATTCAACGAAGTTTTTTTATAATACTATCCAAAAAATATTTTGACTAAATTATGTAGAAATTTTTAAAGCAATAACATGTAAATTTATTCCATCTTATAGGTAATGAGTCTTTTAGTTTATCTTTCTTGCTCCAGAATGACCAGCTGTGTCAAAACAACTTTGTTTTAATTGAATACAAAATAAATATCATTAACTATCATTTTTGAAATGTCAAATGGGCAACAATTTATGGGAAAAAAGCAAAAATATACTAACATTAAATAAAAATTTGTACAGTTAAATGCATGTGATTTATTTTACTGTATGAAATAAGTAGTGAGTATACTTTTAGTTTATATTGAAGTATTCAAATATAAATTTAATAAAATATACTTTTGCTATGTCTTGTGATGGTCCTACATTGAGAAGCTCTGTGTGCTGCTCCAGAAAAATGATGAAGCTAGATTTTACAAGAAAAATGACATAAAATAAGTTTGTTAGCAATATTATCATTCCAATAACACTTATCAGGTATACATTTCAAGTATTTTGGTATCAGCAGTGCAATTCTAGTTTTTTTTATAATGAACCCAGGACAGACAATACACTAGGTAAAGAGAAGTGATCTTTAAGTGTGTCTGATAAGAAGTACTTTGTACCAAAAGTTCTTGGAAGGAGATGTTTCAGATATTTTTTGGCACCAAGGTTCTTATTTGCAGTTCTGATACTCTGCATGCTTTCTTGTACATTATGTTTGGAAAGCTGAAAAAGAAGTCTTCAATACTTTGTTATATTCCCTATGAGCTATGGCTTGCCATTGACAATTTAATGTACCTAATATGTGAAATTTATGTGGGAAATTTAGTATTACTCTAACATAATGTACATCTTTACTTCTGTCTATTAGGTTTTTTTCACAGAATATAAGTATCTGTATATACTTACTCCATCCCCTGACAGCAGCCAGCTCTTTACTCATAATTATAAAGTAGCAAAACGTTTTATACAATGTCTATGTCACTCATGTGACAAACACAGTTCTTCATATTGCTGCCTAACTTTGCCCTCATATGTGATTTTCTCGAGGACACTGAAATTTTCAAAAGTATCTCCGTAAGAAATTTCTTTCTCATAATGATGTGTTTATTTTATTTGATTTTGAGACAAGGCCTCACTTTGTAGAACAGGCTAGCCTATAACTCATTATTTAACATGGATTAGGCCTTAAGTAATGACTGTACCTCAGCCTAAGAAATGTTGGAATTACAGATGTGAGACATCATGCCCAGATCTTACATGTGCTTAAATAGCAATTATGTTTAACTCTTTGGTAAGTTGTGATATCTTTATTGATTTTTTTAAAAAAAAATATATCAATAGTTCTACCTATACATCTATTAACGAAAAAATATTTGGCGCCACTGTACTAATTTTCAACATCTATTTAAAAAAAACTTCTACTACTAACAATTTACTCCATATAACATTATAAATTACTATATACACATAATACATACTATGTGAATCTGTCTAACTGGGAGTCATCATGAGAGTAATCTGTTCATCCTAAGAACAAAGCTCACAGTGAGACTCATTTGTGCTTCAGGAATAAATCCTCTATTATTAGAAACATAATAAGCTTCAAAGTATTTACACTTGGGTTTAGATATTCTTCTATAGTTGAATATAAAAATTTCCAATTTAATAAAGCAAGAAATCACATCTATTAAGCTGATTTATATTAGTACATATTCATTATCAAAGACTATGCTACATTTATTTAATCATGATTTGTTTTATAGTATACCTTAGATATATAGACAACAGGAAACATATTTGGGTCTAATCTTCAATATAACGTTTTATCCAGAACAAAAATATTAAAGAAACTCTTTGCTAACTGAAAAGAGATATGCAATTTCTAAGTAAAGAACCTTTTAGTAGCTATATTTGAGTTTTTAGATTGTTTTTACTTTAGCTCTAGAATTTTACTTCTAATTGCTGCAGGCTAAATCATATACAAGTCAATCATTTCCTTAATTCAGATATTAAAGTTGATGATATAAAAATATTTTTATTGTGCACAGTAGGTCACTCATGCAGGTGTGTATATCTGCAGTGCAGACTTAATCTTTAAGATCTGATGTTTCATGACATATTTGAGGATCAGAGCTCTTATTTGTGTTTCTTCTTTCTTGACCTTAGAGAATGCAAATTGCTTCTGTAAATGGATTAATTTACTTTTCTGCCAGAATAATATACTTGAGATTTCCCCATCCTTGAAACATGCTGAGTATTAAACAATATAATCCTTCTTGTTTTTCCTCAAGGGAATTAATTGCAGGTTAAATCTCCAATCTTTTCATCATTTTACAAAGCAAATAGTATTGAATACTGTTTTTTTTCTACTATAAGTAAATAGTTGGACTGGGTTTTTGTGTCACATATCTTTCACTTAATAAAAATTTAATCATTTCTTACCTGAAAGGAGATCACATATATCTTGAAGAACAATGCTCTGAAAGAATACAAAAGAATTCTGAGAAATATAGCTCTGAAAAATGGGACGTGAATATCTTTATGAATATGGGTATGACTCAAATAGACAAGTGCAGATAAATCTACATGAATATTGCATCTGGTTCTTTGAGAGGCTTATAATTTTGAAACTGTCACATGTCAGCAAATATGACAACACTGCTAAAAAAGCAAAATGGAAGTGTATCTCTGCTTAGTAACTGCATCTAGTTCAGACAGGATTCCAATGGCTGCGTTTTATCTTACTATTTCTAGTTATTATTTCTTGTCCTTTATTTAAAATAGATTGTTTTTCCTCACACATATTATGCTTTGCCCTTCCTCCAGGCATCCCTGTTACTCCCTACCTCCCTTTCCATTTGGATCCACCCCCTTTCTGTCGCTCATTAGAAAACAGTCAAGATTCTAAGGGATGAACCTAAAATAAAATAGATGCTAAAACAGAACATCAGCACATTGAAGTTTGATAAAGCAAACCAACAGAAGGAAAAGAGCCCAAGAATAGGCATAAGAATAAGAGACACCTACTTATTTTTGCACTCAGGAATCGCATAAAAACACTAAGCAGGAAGGACCTGGTGCAGACCTGTGCACACTGCTCCTGTTGATTTAAGGCGCCTTGGCATCCTGAAGTCCTCCATTTCCTTTCTCTCTTACACTCTGTCTCCTTTTCCACGGGCTCTCTGTGCCCTGACGGCAGCTAGTTGATGGAGCTATCCCCTTTAGTTTAGGCCTGAGTGTTCCAAGGCAGCCTTATACAAAAAATTAGTTTTATTCATACAAAATAGTTTACACTTAAATCTTTTCTGAGTGAATATATAAAAAAATTAGAATGCATATATGTAGGTATATTATGTAGGAATATATATATATATGGTTAAGTTGCTTTATTAATTAATGTTATTATAAAGTTTATGCATAATAATCGCAATCCAACTCGTGGATTAATTTACTTATATACCTTAATAAAGTACTTGGATAATGAATAAGTTTTCCCTATCTTCTAAAAATTCAAGAAACAAACAGTATCAAAGTATTTCTAAACATATGACACATGCTTTAATATGGGGAAAAAAATCTTGTCACTATTTTTTTCTTAAAAAGACACAATCAGTAAGACAGCCATCATCTAAATAGAGGATACATATTAAGTGACGCTCTGCCATGTCTTATTCAAACAAGGAGTGAAGAGGAGCTAGAAGGGAAATTCAGTATAATCAAGTGCTAGAGCTACTTTGAAGTTCAGACATCGTATTCTGCTATGATATTTAGCATGAGTCTTGGAAAATGACCCACAGCTTTGCTTCTGTTTGTTATTCCCTTCATTTTCTTTCCATTAGAATCATTCCCTTCTAATATGATTTTAAGTGTAGCTTCTGACTGTTTCATTGTTTATAATAAATTCTTTCAAATTTAAGATTCAAATAAAACATAAAAACGTGAGTTTAAATGTTCATTTATAAATGTGATGCTGAAATTATGTTAATTATTTTCCACTGAGAATAAGCAGAAAAGGAATTATTACATATAATTAAACCACCAGCACAGTCATTATGCACTCGGAAAAGATTAGACAGAACTTCTTGTGGTGTGCTCATGTAGATTTTTATTTTACACCTGAGTTAGTAAACTAAATTGAATTTGCAAGTGCCTATGCCATTCGTCAATATCAGTAACACTGGTAAGTGAGTAACAAAATCAGATTTTACTACTGTAAACACTGGCATATGAACTCCATCTTTGTAGATGTGATTTGCATACATTTAAATTGGCCTGGACATCTTTGAAAAGATGTGTATGAATTCAAAATGACTGTGAAAGTAGCCACCAATTAGAAAGCGTCATCACACTTGCACGTTACATTTCTCTCCATGAGAGAGAGCAGCTTTAGATTCCGGCCGGCCGTTGCTCCTGTCTTTTTTCCTCTGATTGACTGACTGTAAGGCATGGGCTAAATTCCCTTAACTAGAATGTGAACCACACACAACTCTGTGCATCATCAAAATGCCTGGAAACCCGCTTCATTTCCAGAATTTCTGGTAAAATATGGAACACTTTTGTCTTAGACCTACCCCTTTAAGGTCACTGACACAACCATCCCCTATCTGAACCCCCTGTCCACTTGGAAAATATCCTCTCTATGCTATACAAATTCGCTTTACTTTTCTCCAGTGCCGTCAATAAACCTTCAAATAACCCCTTCCTGCTGCCTTCGGAGATGGATTTTTTGTTGTTGTTGTTGTTTAAATCCTTGCTCAAGAGAGTCAATCTGCGTCTCTTCAATAACGAAAACGAGAACGACGTTAACTAATGCATTCCAGAAATTACAATGCCGGTGATAAGGTCTCTACAATGAGACTCAACAAATACTGTAAGTTTAGCCTAAAACCATCCTCCTGCCTTTTCGCAGGTGTAGCCAGTTCTTACACCTTTAAGCAGTGAGGGAATTTTTGTTGTCTACTAACCCCCTCTAGCGCCGAATTGGCTGCACCTGAGTCACAGCTGCTGCCAGATCTCGGGGCTGCACCGAGCTCAGCAGCGCTCTAGGGCCCTGCCCTCCAAGCACCGGTCTCGGCAGGCAGCAGGGCGACTGCTCGGAGAAGGCAGGTGGCAACACCCCTTCCCATCAGCTAATCCTGTTCCTCTGCCCAGTCAGATCCCACCAAGTAGCCAGTACAGCGGCTTAGGAGCGCCCGGAACTGGGAGGCAGCGCATTCTGAGAAGGGGCGTCTGGACGAGAGCGCACCAGAAGCCGCGCGCACTCTGCTTCGGACTTGGCCACGCAGAGCTAAGCTCTAGGGCTGCTCTCAGCGCTTAGCCCGCCACAACTGCCTCAGCGGATCAGCGGACTGTCGAGGTCCTCGGAAGCCAGACACCAGGGCTGCCATGATGATGCTGGTGACCTCCCTGGCGAAGTCACCCCCATATGCCGAAGCGAAGACCTAGGCGAGCCAAGGTGCTAGGCACCAGTCTACTTCCAGCCTGCAGAGACTCCTCTCTATCGCTGCTTTCCAAAGACTTGGAACAGGAGAGGTGGCCAGAAAGCTTGTTGGTTCGCTCTGGTGGCCAAGTTTGGGAGGCTGGCACTCAGACACTTCAGAACTGACCACTACCATCGCCAAGCTGTGCCCAGGGCGCTGACTTGCAACCCTCAGCCCTTCCAGCGGGAGAAATGTGGCAAAAAGGAAGGTGGTGTCCAGAGCTGACAGTCTAACATTATATGGGGGAGGAGGGACGCAAGGGATTGGGGGACTAAGGTAGCTTCAGTGAAACCCAGAAAGTAAGCCTCTGCCACGGCCGGCGGGAGGCGCATATGCCACCTAATCTGTGGTGGCTACGACTTGACACTCAGACCAGGTCACTCAGTGAAGAGGCTGAGCGCTCAGTCCGCTGCTCCCTGGGACCACTGGATACCCGGCGGAGCCTCATTGCCGGGTTCCCCAGACACCAGCCAAGGGAAAGTTCTGGTCGCCCAAGCTACCCTTGCTATTTGCTGTGCCACCTTCTGCTCTGGGCTCTGCAAGTGTCAACTTGGGTGCAGAGAGACGTTTGGGTGTCCAGAACTGCACCTTCACTACCCGTCTGGACATCTCTATTAACCCCCAGTACCCTCTTTCAGGCATCCTCCCCCGTCCTTCATCCCCTCCCCCAAACTATAGCCTGAGCTCGCTCTTGTGTGCGCGCTCTCTTGGGCCCAAGTGAATAGTCCTCCTCGCTGGAGCGGGACACGGAGGTGGATGCAATTCCCCTCGCCTCTGGCCGCCCGGAGCTCCCCGGCGGCGCAGGCAGCACCCTCCTCCGAAGCAGCTGCTCCTGCACCTGGACAGCCTGGACCCTCGTGCCCTGCTCACGGGGCCTCGCGCGGGGGGCGCCCCGGGACTTCCCCTGCGGGCCGGGTGGAGGAGGAAGAGGAGGAGGAAGAAGAAGAGAGCTCGGGCCAGGACCCCCACCCTATCAGGAACACCTGGCTGCGTTACTGCCACTTCTTTTTAAAGGAGAGGAGAAGAGAGCCAGTGAGAGCCATGGGGGGCTGCGAAGTCCGGGAATTTCTTTTGCAATTTGGTTTCTTCTTGCCTCTGCTGACAGCTTGGACGGGCGACTGCAGTCACGTCTCCAACCAAGGTAAGGGACAAGCCAAAGGGCTGGGGCAGGAGGGTGCCTTGGGAGTGAGCTCTCTTGTCCACTATGCAGGTAACTTTGTGCACTGGGTCAGCTCCTCTGGATTTGCCACACTGTGATGTCTAGGATGTTTCCTAATCTGAGAGCCCTGACTGCGTTGCCTGGGTCCAGCTGCCCCTGGAGCTCTCTTCCTTTTCTCTCTAGAATTCTTTCCAATGCTTGAGCTTCCTCAGCACATGGGTTGCTTAGTGGCATTTGTCTCATTGCTTCTGATTGTGCAGTCCTCACTGGAGGTCAACGTGTGTGGCACAGACCTAACTGCTTCTTGGAGAATTTTTCTCAAAACAGCAGTGTGTGGATTTTCCTTCTTAGCTTCTTGACAGAAAGGTCATGACTCTGGCTGTACCTATTCACCTGTAACCAATGATCAGCCCGTGTTCTCTAGTAACTGTGGGTAGACCTTACTCAGCTGCTTAACTTTGTCAACCATTCACTTTTTCAAATTATTCTTGCAACAGATGCTCGCATATCTGTGTTGCTGTTTCTATTTTTGAAAGACCTGGGCAGACGAGTGAGTGCTAAATCTGAGATTCCAAGTTATGAATATCCTATTCATAAAGTCTAGTTGTTATGGGATATTTAGAGGACTTTTACCAATAGGGTAGTGGAAAAGTGAAAGCAGATACTGTGTGGGGGAAAATGATGAAAAGCATGTAAAATATTTGAGTATTTTTTCCTTTCACTCATTTTTTTTCTTCATGAAATATATCTCTTCGGATTTCTGCTATGAATGGTTAAGGATATAGAAAAACATCATCTGCATGTCCTACATGGCTTTCACGCTAAGTATCAAATGACCACAAAAGTTTTCTAGCAATACCTGTCTGGATGCTCTCTCTGATATGGTGAGGATCACCAAGATGTCACCTGTTAACAAAGACACTCTGCACAGACTTCAAGTCTATTGCACTTTTGATCAATTACACTTGCCATTTAAGAGGTAAGATCCATGTGTAATGGTCAAGAGGACAATTTCTGAAAGTACCAATAGAGGTCAGATGAGAGAGTGGACTTTGTGCTTGATAGGAGGTTGAGAGAGAAGGCAAGCCAAAGACCAAAGCCTTACTTTTGTCCTAAGTGTGTATGTGGCCATATTACTTTATCGAGAAACGAAGCTGTCATTCAGAAAACATTCACATATTTCTGTTGATAAGTAATATTATTGATACGTTTTACTTATTATTTTTTATCTGAAGAATATGCAATCACAATTATGTATTATTTGTAATATATATATATATATACATACATACATATTCCCTGTAACATTGTCATGTGGGTGACAGCAGCTATAATGCCATACACGTCCACAGAGGTATAATTTCAGACGTGTCCCTCATCAATCTTCAAGGATTATTGTTATTAAGTACTCAGATGTAGTTTAGTTTACTCACGTGGAAATAAAATGACTGTTGAAAATGATATATAGTTATTTACTTGACCATTTATTTGGAAGGAAAACAATTTTTAAAAATGAGGAAGTCAGATATGTATATAATACCGATATTATTGTCTATGGAAATTAAAAATGTATGAAGATTGAGATTCATGTTCACTACAAAGTTTGAAGTGATTGCAGGCTGAATTTTTCTGAATAGTTAATACCTATAGTACCTATGTAAGTCAGCACCAGTCCTAGGCCCTGGCTTTATTCAGGTGTATAAAACACAAGTGAATATCCCAAAACTAAAGTACCATTCTACTAAAGCAGGTCGTACTCAACTATGACTTTATGAACATTTATAACAAATGCAAAAAAACTAGTGGAGCTGTTTCTAACCTCTTAGATTGATTTTCTTCTTTCTATTAATGAATTTCTCATTCTTCTTAATGATTTTTTTTAACCTAGAGTAAATAGGAAACATATGAACTTTATTGTTAGTTTCAATTTACGTAACTTAGTGCTTGGGAGTATTTTCTAGCTATCCTAGCAACTTAAAAGGACCATTAAATATTACTTAATAAAGCTTTTAATTTGGATTTGTGTTAATATACTAAAAGTGCAAGTATAAAATTATCAGTAGCCAAAATAAAGTTCGATAAAATTGAGTCTGTTCTCCAATACAAAGTTACAAACTATGGTCACATTTTCATCAGTAATAAATGGTTATTTGTTATACTGTAATAATTATAGGTTTAGCCTCACAGATTGAGAGAATACTAAAATAATCAGGAAAATTAATAATAAAATATCGATCTTCTATAAATTACTTATCTGATATTTTAGAGAAATATTTCTTCATTTGTAATTTTATTATGAGACAGCAAGCTGAACATTAGTGCTTGTCTATCTAAAAGGTGGAATGTGACAGATTATATGAAAAGCACAAAAGATTCAAGTAAAATTTGCATTTAATTGTAATAAATAAAAAATAAATGTCAGAGATGTGATTAACACTAAGTTTTTAGAAGATTCTTTTCATATTGCTTATAATTTTATTATTTTTTGAAACCTGCTTTTTATATGGAACAAATTTTCATTTTTGTATAACCTTCCTTCTTGATTAAGGGCAGTCACAAATTGAATTGTCATTGCTCTGTGTCTACTTTTGCCAAATGATTATATATAAAATCCTTCATGGATGAATAGACTGCATTCACCCTCTGACCTCCTACCCCATCCCTAATCTTCCACACTAAGACAGGGTCAAATAATGATTCTGACAAGAAGTGGGCTATCTCCCTTTCAGGATGGACTAAGGGGAAGCTCACTATAGACAAGGCTTCTTGTCTTTGAACTGGATGTAAAACTATATGCTGTAAAGATAAATAGATTAGATTGACTTTGTTTCTATTTCCCAATGCTCTTTGAATCAATGTGAATGTAATGGTAATATCACTTCCTCTGATTAAGTAGACACACACGTTCTGTTAGACTGTCTCTCATGTGCCATTATTTCCACTTCTATTTTTTTTGAATCACAGTATCATTGAGGTATTGGTATATTTTATTTAAACTCATATTTTAATCTCTGAAGATGTATAACCTTGAATCCCCTTACTAGTGAATAGAAAACCTAGTCTTGCTTCATGTGTAAATTAACCAAATGTAAAAATTATAATAGTTACTGGTCATCAGGGATCTATTTATTCAAAGATTACTCTCCCTTAGCAGGGTACCATATAGTCTAAATGAGTTGATGCATCTGTTAGGGTGCTCATGTTATAAAAATAATGAATTGCACACAAAATAATTCATCAAGTCAACTTGTTCAATTAGGAAAAGCAGTGGATTTATCACTATTATGTGATATTATATCTATTGTGTGATATGACTTGTTATAAGACAATACTGGACAAACACACAAGTAAAGTTGCCATGGTCCTAGGAGTTTTTTTTAATTTATTGATTATGGTGAAATGATAGCAAGAATTCTGCAGCTGTATGTAAATATAAGTAAACATGTTAAAGAGAAATATCTCCCTACAATAAAATTAGTTGCAATATCAGAAACATCATTCATAAATTGTTAAAACTAAAGAAATACAAAAAGTAGTTAATGTAGTCTTAAAATTAGAAAAATTAGATAATTTACCAAAAATATTTCTGTAAGATTCTTCAAAATAGTAACTATTATCCAAGATAAACTATTTATAGTTGTAGGGTTGTTTGAGATTATTATCATATGTCCTTTTTGACATAATTATATGTAAAACCTATAATTTGTTTTTATTATAAATAGGAAGTTCAAGTTGTGGAGTTATTAGGAAAAACATGCAATATGAAAAATAAAATATTTTTACTGGTTCCAGTGTGCTCATCAGATTCTGTATATTATTTGCTCTAAGTTACAAATTGACTGCATCTGAAAATCTTATGGCACAAAACATGTTCATTAAAGTTATATCCTTTAGAAGTAACATAAATAAAATTATTAAATATTAATATAATGTTAATTTTCAAATGAAGAAAATGTTCTTTTCAAAGGTATAAAAGAAGATGAAATATATGATACGACCTTTGAGTCCAGGAGACTTCATAACAAATCTTGCATTTGACAACAAAACCATTCTCTATTTCACTATCTTTTATATTTAACTACAAAATTTTTCTCTCTTACACAATCACAACAACCACTTTTCTGTCCTCCTACCCAACTTTTCTACTATATGTTCCATTTGTTGTAAAAAGAAAAAAAAAGTTCTGCTTGAAACTCAACTACAGTGCAAAATTCATAGATGTCTCCTTCCTTTGGTTTAAAATTTCTTGGCAGTCTAAACTTGGTAGACATCAATATGCATAGCTACATAATAAAAAGGATGTGTGTTTGCCAATCATTTAACTAAATAAGAATACCAAATTAATAAACATGTCTATAACAATTGAATAACCTTAACACTTACATATATTAACATTAATGCCTTAAATTTGAAAAATATATTGCTTTTTATCACTGCTTTATCTTGACTATATTGAATATTGTTTCCAGAATCTAAAATTTAGTGACTAAAGAGATGGCTCGGGGATAGAAAGTGCATGGTAAGGGAAAGGACTTTGTTTTCTATCTCCCACATTTGATGACTTACAATCGCATATCCACTGAGATTATTCTATTGGCCACCTTGGCCACCGACATGTGCACACATACACATATCCAGACATATACACATAATAATAATAAATTAATTAAAAAACCTTAACTTTCAAAAATAGCAAAAATTATATATTACTATATATAAAAATATATATTATATATAAACAAAAGTAATAAAATTTAGGTGATAAGAAAAAGTGGAGATGGTGGACATATTATGTCCTCCCGTACAATCTGTTAAATAGTAAAAACAAACAAACACAAAGAGAAAGAAAAAAGAGTCAGACAAAACAACTAAAGCATCAAAATAAAAAGTCATAGGACAAACACATTGTTTTAAATGATGCTGTTGAAAAGGGCCTGTGTTGAGGTGCAGTTTAAGCCTCATCCTCAGGGAAGAAAAACAAATAACTTGTTCTGAGCAAGAAGTACACTTACTCTAGAGGGAAATCGTTTGTGAAGAACTGTGAAGAACTCAGTCCAGTATGACTGGAGCTTACTGAGCAAAGAAAGAAATTGAAATAGTATAGCTTTAAAGAGGGCAAACAAACTTAATGAATGGAAAATGAAATCATGGTAAGAAGCCAGGCTTTAATATTATCTCAGATAAAATGGACGGTAAGGGAACTCGGGTCCATCTTGGTGGCTGGAGGTGTGAAAGAACAAAAGCAGGAGTTTGGCTATTGTTCAGGAGAATGATTGTGAAAGCCTGGCCTAGAGCACTGGCAATAGAGACAGAAAGAAGCAAATAGGTATATCCAGCATACTGATTTTATTTATTTTATTTTTTGAGAATCTGAATTAGATATTGTATCATACATACCCCATTAAATGGCCTTAATTTGTGATTATTCATAATCAGTGGGTGAAGGGAATTCATAAAATCAAAAATAACTCACAAATGTACGTAGCCCATTTCCCATGTTTTCCATTTCAAGCTGACTAGTATAAAAGGTCTCATATGAGACAAAGCAGCACACTCCTCTACCGCCTCTGGGTCAGCCCCTGCGGCCGGGTTCCTGTCCTAACTTCCTTCAAAGACAAACAATGATATGAAAATATAAACCAAACAACCTCCCCAAAGGAATTATCATAAAAATGAACAATGATGTAAGTATATTTGATATATTTATAGACTGCATAATGATATAGGTAAATGTATTAATGGATTTGGTGATAAGGCCTCCGTGTAAAAGACTTTCTGTGTCTCTCCTTTGAAAGTTTTTTTTTTCTAATCTTAGTAAGATTTTCCTGTTTCAAAATACTGTACATGATGCTGATAGATCAAATGCAATGTTCTTATTCTTTTCCTTCACCACAGCTTTCTGTTTGTAGTTATTTGTGTGTGTGTGTGTGTGTGTGTGTGTGTGTGTGTGTCAGTCAGAGTAGATGATGATTGAAGTAGGCTTGGTCATCTACATAGGACAGCATAGTTTTCCAGTCTAAGTTTAGGGAATGAAAAGCAATAGAGTTGCTTTTAAATGCATCTGTGTGTTTCAATACTGTTTTAAAAATGAAAATTCCAACTAATATTGCACATAAAAGACACACGATATTTTTAAATATTCTCCACGAGTCTCTTCTCTGCACTGAGTATAAATAAAGAATAACACATGTGAAGACAGTGTTTAGAAACAGGAAAAAGGAATGTAAAGGTATATGATATGTGGGACAGGGACAATGGAAGACTCTTCAGTAAATTTTACATAACTCAAACCTTTCCTGAGCTGTTACTTACCTTTTAGCGTGAGATACCCTCTAAAAGGTCATTGAAAAAACTATTAAAATCACATGATAGTAAAAGAGCCCATAAACATTTCTTTAAACTCAAAATATAGAGAGCAGAAAATTTCTAATTTAAACACTTCAGTATATGTGAATATTTGTGATATTTTAAAATGCAATTAATGTAACAAATCTTTATAGAATGATGGAAAGAGAGATTCCTTTTGAATAAACAACACGACTTCTTATATGATACACAATTTTAGTCTTTAAATATATATGTTCTAAAAATGTCAACGTTTATTCTTTTCACCATATTTACTAAAGACCTGCTATTTGATAGGCAGTGTGCTTGCTATATATAAAGGATCCATTGCATATTGGAATGTCTGAACCAGTATAAACGTTTAGCCTGTCTTCAAATTTGGCATAAAATTTTGTTTTTTCAATATTTGAATTGATAATCGGGAACATGTTATAAAATCACATTGTCATATGAAGTGCTTATCATATGACATACACACATAAAAATACACACACATACATTAGTTGATGTTCAAACAAAAAATATGTACCATTTTCTGAAAACTTAATCTATCATTTTAATGTAATTT
This sequence comes from Microtus ochrogaster, assembly GCF_000317375.1. Classification (NCBI taxonomy): domain Eukaryota; kingdom Metazoa; phylum Chordata; class Mammalia; order Rodentia; family Cricetidae; genus Microtus; species Microtus ochrogaster. The sequence goes on from NC_022010.1 coordinate 89,252,829, forward strand.
ATGTCAATGTTCAATAACTAAATCATGCAATAGACTCAATATATAAAGTGTCAGGGATCATAGGAGTTGCTGATACTGTAATGATGGCAACCAAATATAGGAAGTTTCCTGAAATACTATTACAAAGGGTGTGATATTGCTTTAGAAACTTTTTACTTAATTTTTAAGAGACTTGATGATGTTAGTTTAACATCTTTTATTGTAAATAAGACTCTAATAAGACAGAATAATCAAATTCTATCAGCAGTCTGTGAACTGTATTACTTCTTAAGATATCCTACTTTTAATTTTATAGCTATATAGATGCTTAACTAAATTATAGAAAAGTAAAGAAAATTAATTTACAAGATTACAGTGTTTATGCAAATAAAGCTTAAATATATCACAAATTTATGACTTTCTATAGACAGATATTGAAGCGAGCTTTTGTTCACAGGCTATTAAGCTGTTTACTCTTGTGTGTTTATCTAAAAGGATATTTAATTTTAAATGGCAATTTGTTATGTAAATTGTAAATTTGTTATGTAAAATATAAATTTCTACTTCCAGATAGCAGTGGACATATTTTTTGTTTGTTTACTTGTTTGTTTGTTTCAGCTTTGGAGAAAAAATTAGGGTGAAAATGCAAGCTTTAAACCTGAGAAGTATTTTCAGCTAGCTTGTGAGCACACTGCTGAAATCCTTAGCTGCTGGCCTGTGTGCTGACCTGCACTTGATGAACATACTTGGAAATAATTGTTCTTCCTCGCATTCCATTAAATTTTTTCATGTGCTATAGTCAGATTGTTGATCCCTGGAGATATATAATATGGACTTGAAAAATTGGCATGAGGGATATAAAATGACTTAATCTGTTATTGTCTCTTCTAATTTCTCATAAAATTATGAGTATAGGTATGCGATGAAAAGCACTTTATGCAAATATGCATAATTCATTTAGTGCATCCATCTGATAATACCAGATCAATTATGTGCTCTCTGGAGTAACTGTGCTATAGTCTGGAACTTGGATTTTGTGGTAGACAAGCACAGCAAATAGAAACACATTATCTGCAGTACTTAGAGCCCAACATCTAGAATAAGAATACTTCTAATTCTTATTTACAGAGCCCATGATTAATGTAAAACAACATATGGAAATTTAGATGCCAATGGTAATTGTAACTCTCTTTTATGGAGTTAATAAAGTTCATTGTATTTTGGTTGTGAGCCTAGCCTTTAACAGCTGAGCCATCACTCCAGACCGATGGGAGAGGGTTAAACGGGAGGGAGGAGGAAGGGATGGCAACATAAAAATATATAGCTCAAGAAAATCAATAAAATAAAGTCCAGTGTAAACTAGAGAGTAAGAAGTCTTGTGTGATATATTCCAAATGAGAACAGAGATTAACTGATTGTATGCTTCCAAGTAAAATCATGTTACATAATATTTGATGAGACTTTGAATTTTCTTTAATGTTCCTGTGATACTTTAATATCAAAGGATTATTTAAATTAGATCCATAATTAAAGACTTTAGCTGTAAAAATTATCTAAGAAATGATATCTCGCATCCCTCCTAAATTAACCTCATAGTGCTGGAGTAATAGTAACGAATGACCTGACCTGATTAAGGGCACTCTGAAAATAAGCCTGTTGGTTATAGATTCTCCATGGTGTGACATATGCTGAATAAAATGTTATGATCTATGACCTTCAATTCTGAAACTATAAAAGTGTCTACTAATGAAAATCACCTTAGTTAAACACTTCTGTTATAAATCCCTTTTATTCTTTATTTCTTTGAAATTAAAATGTACTTAGTGTTTACTAGTAACACTAGTAAAAAAAGTCACCAATAAGCGTGATGACTAAAAGTTGAAGAAACTGCTAAATCTGATTATTCAAAATCAAATTGATTGTAACACTTTCTACATGAAACTGTGTCTCTATGCACTGATCTACTTGCTCCCTTGAAAGAAAAATGTTATGCTATCTGTGAATATTTTAATTTGACACCAGCATTTAGTAGAGGAACTTCACTAATGCCTTGACTATTTGCTATGCTCTATTTAATGAAGGAATAGTTGTAAAGAGATCTTGTTTTTTATTTAACAAACCCCAAATATTGGGAGTTTCATGCTCTCAATACAGAATACTGCCTACCATGATTTTAAAACGAGTACAAGTTAGCAGCTCCAATATCATTGTCATTTTTATGACTGTATTAGAATTATAGTTACTAAGAAGGTAGTAATTTATTGTCTTACAATATTCCTCTATAATAACTTAATTTTATAGATTAGATAAAATATGGTCCATTCACTTTCTTAAAATGTCACTTTGCTGGTTGGTTTAGGGTAAAGTACAAGCGTAAGAATTGTTACAACACAAGTTTAGTTTAGGACCAGAAATCTTTCGATTGATATATTGTTTCTGTAATTTTCAAGAATCTTATTAGCTTTAATGGTGACTTTAAATTTAAAAATTTAAGTGTTAGCACTTTAAAGCATTTTAAAGTTTTATTAGGCTTATTATTAAAGTTAAGTGATACTGTTTCTTTAAAAATGCTACGAAGACAGAAGTTTGCATGTAGTTCTATTGTGAGATTCTGGAGCAATTGTCGATTGGCAGGCATAGTAACCTTTAAATATGTAATGCTTTAATTTTTTGTTACTTAGATTCAAATACTGCAGTTCTTAAGACACATTCATATATCTTGTGAGAGTTTTGTTAGTTTTTTAAAAAAGTACATATCCAAATTTAAATTGCAATATTTGCACTATGCTTCTTTGTGGAACTGAGTACAGCGACTGTAAACTTTGTACTCCAGTCTCCAAAGTCAGAGAGATTAATATTTAGCTCACCCTGATGAAAGAGACAGCTCATTGGTTAAGAGAACTGACTTCTTTTTCAGAGAACATGAGTTCTGTTTCCAGCACTCACATAGTGGTGAAAATCACCCTTACATCCAGTTGCAGTGGATCCAGCATTCTCTCCTGACCTCTGCAGACACCAGGCATGTACATATATGAGGAAAGATGGTGACACAGAAAATAAAATACATCTAATGATTTAGTCAACAAACGTATGTAAGCATCAACATATACGCCTAAGTATCTGTATTTAACTGTTCTAATGATCAGGACTCTTTCGATAAATTAAAAGTTCTGTACTCAAAGATATATAAATTAATATACAAAGACAATTGAAAACATGGAGTCAATATATGGCTTGATTATATCTTGGAAATAAGCTTGTGATTTTATGAATAAAGTCTGCCTTCACTCTAAGTCCATTGCAATCAAAACAGATGTCTACATGACATCAGTGCACTAGAGATATGAATGTATAGCAAAGGTCAAAAGAAGTGATATAATGTAAATTTTACTCATAAGGCATTCTTGTTATGTAAAGGATGGGGTTGTGACTCATTAATCAGAATATTCAACTTCATTACCTGAAATAAGACAATTATACTAAAACTTTTATAAGCATCCCAATTTTTAAACAATTTTGAGTCTGGGGAGATGCTTACATGAATCAGTGCTCTCCAAGCAAGTGTGAAGGCTCTCTGAGTATAAAGACTGCATAATCCATGTAAAATCTAGACCTGGCGGTACATCCACCCATAACTCTAGTGCTAAGAACCAGAGATAGACAGATCACTTTATAGAGAGCTCCAGGTTCAAACCTGATCCTGTCTCTTGATGAAAAAAAAAAAAGATATAAGGGAGAA
>NC_022010.1:89257300-89262613 GCF_000317375.1 Microtus ochrogaster
ATCCATAAGACTTTACCTTTGTTTATACACAGACACACACACTTAAAAAATAGATCTCTTCAAGCCAGAGATGGTTGTTTAAATGTTTAACCCTAGCTATTGGTCGTGGAGACAGGAAAATGGAACTAATTTGCTGCCAGCCTAGGTTACACGGTGAGGTTCTGCCTCAGAAACAAATAATTAATTCTTCAAAACCTTGTAACCTGTTTTCATGTTTTACTTTTTGCTGTTTCATAGCTACATTCTCTTTCCTAACATTATTAAGCATTTAATTTTTAGCAGTATCTTAGAACGTTTGATTTACAGGCATTCTGACTTATTTTTTTTTAAGAATTAACTTATTGCCAGGTGGTGGTAGCACATGGCTTTAATCCCAGCACTCAGGAGGCCGAGACAGGTGGATCTCAGTGAGTTTGAGGCCAGCTTCATCTACAGAGCTAGTTCCAAGACAACTAGGACTGTCACAAAGAGAAACTCTGTATTGAAAAACTAAGAAAAAAAAAAGTTAACTTATCATTTTATCATTTGATAAATTCTGTACTTTGTATTTGAAAAATATGCCTCTAGAAGCACTAAAAAGTAGAAACTGCTGCCAGAACTTGGTATTTTGTACAAAAGAAATCAATTGAAGATTACCCATGATTAGCTGCTGACATTTACATATGTACATTTAGAATGTTAAAAAATACTGAAAACTCCCAATCTAGCTTACAAATTACAATAATACTCCCTCTTTCAAATTCAACATTATATTCCCCTCCATTTTTATAAAGAATATAATTTTTCCACAATAATCAAAATTACTGTGATCTTATAACTGGTAGAATTTAAATAATCAACTGCAAAACAATATGACTTGTTAATAAAGCAGATGAATATGTATGCCTCTATGTTTTCTCATGTGCCCAGGCTTTTTTGAGCTAAAAAAAACTTTTCAGAAAGGTTTTTTTTTTTTTTGGTTTTTCGAGACAGGGTTTCTCTGTGGCTTTGGAGCCTGTCCTGGAACTAGCTCTTGTAGACCAGGCTGGTCTCGAACTCACAGAGATCCGCCTGCCTCTGCCTCCCGAGTGCTGGGATTAAAGGCGTGCGCCAGCACTGCCCGGCTTTTTCAGAAAGTTTTGACACTTGTAGTTTAAATGCTTCTTTGTGCTATTATGCGAATACCACTACAGAGACAGAAACCCTGTGATAAGGAACCCACCTTCCAAACTCACCATAGACTCAGTGAAAGGATCTACTCTCAATGCAGCAGAAGAATCCAGGAAACCTGTAAAACTAAGAACAAATAACCAATTTCCTCTTCACTAGATTTGCCATTGATTGGCCCATTGTCCACCTCTGTTCTTTTACCGCTGTTTGAAGTACTTTGATCAATTGTCCATTTGAAATATGAATATGTTCTAGTCCAAAGTTAAAACGGGATAGTTTATATAATTTGGCTATTTTTTAATCTCTGTTAGTTGTTCTGAAATTGAAATGATTATAAACTTTTTGATTTTAGGTTCCAATTTTTCATATGCTTGATATATGTATTACATTAATTCCAAGAATTTCTTGAATTGGCTGCTGATTATTTTACTATTGTAATATTCTTTGACCATCAACAGTGTTTTAAACCCTGACATTTTTCTATTTAATACTTTTGTTCTACTGAGATACGCTTCTGAAGGACACATGTACACATTGTTCAGTAGTTAATGGGAAAATAAAATACCCTTTTACCCATCACTGAATTCTTGAATCTCATGTATGGATGTCAGCTCTCCAGCGAGAGTTCAGTGGCAAGATTACAGCTAATGGAACTTATTCTTAGGAGGGGTTACTTCCTTATAGTTCTATCTGAATCTACTCAAATCCACTTAGCTACCAGCCCTGGAAAAAAAAGAATGACTACCTGCCTTTTAATAGGTGTAAGGAAAGAGAAGAAAGCCCAGCTGAAGTGTTTACTATATAGAATACTGTATGTGGCTCTGCCACAGAAATGTTCTGCTTTAAAGACCCTTGCCCATGTATGCAGTTTTCTAATGCTGTCTATCTCTGTGAATGCTGACCATGAAAGGATACAGCACTAACATGGTTGAAAGAGTTATTAAGAATTTGAATAGGGTCTTATGATTACTTTCCATAGAAAAGTAAGTTTCCTTTCCTAAGCATCATTTCTCAACACTCCATTTGCTGGACCACATTACAGTTCAACAGAGCAATCTGTATTGGTCTTGTCCTCAATTAATTTTCAAGGTCTTTGTTTCTCATGCAGGAGACTGGACCCAAGGCCTCTCTTTTACATACTTATACCCCTGAGCTACACTCCAGTGCATTTTTCTGAGAATGTAATGTGTAGCAATCTTTCCCACATCATTGTAGTTTATTTTTCTCTATATATTATAGTTGTAAGTTAATATATTATGCCTCAGAGTATGTCCTGATGGTAAACGTTTCTTTGAAGTTGTTGTATAGAAAGCAAATAAGCCGAATGTTGAAAATATGAATACATTCAAATTTTTTCCACTTTTATAGATTTAGTTTTTTTAAATGACAAAGCAAAGAGAGGAGAAGATTTTTTTGCTTGTGTATAAGCATTTCAGACTGCAAGTTTATTTATAAAATGAAAATTTTGGAATAAAATTAAATAATCCCAAATGGGAGAATCTTCTGGGATATGACTGTATTTGACTAAAATAATTTCTTGAATGATACCTTCCACTTTGATAAGAGTGACCAAATATTCCTATGCAAAGTACTTGGAAATAATTGTTTTGTTCTTAAAAATGTTATAGGAAAAGACAAGAGAACAATAAGAACGGACTTATGACAGGAAGAGTCTAATGGATCCTGCTTTCATTTAGACAAGAACACAGTATTAAAAGGATGATTAGCATTGCCCTATTTGAGGTGTTTTTTGTAGGGACTATAATTTTATCTCCTGCACTACTACCTTGGTTTTGAAAAATATCAGCAATCTGTTACACTCTGGAAAAAGAAAGATATAAAAAAAAATACATGGATATATTCTGTAAAGAAACATATAACCCCCACTTCCATAAAGATCCCCAAGGATATCAGAGCTCTAGTTTAGTGAAATTCTTAAGGACTAGGCTTTGTCTTGCTTGGAAATTCAGAATAGGTGCTGGGTCAGGAATTTTGTTTTCATCTGGTACTTTGTTCCTAATTCCTCTCCAGAAAGTAGCGTGCATGTGACAACAACCTCACAGGAAATTTACCGTGGCCAAAGGAATTGGGTCAGAAAACAGATCTCGGTACAATCTCATTAGCAAGCACTGCATATTGATGATATTTATCACTTATATTTAGAGTTTGGAAGTGATCCCAGCATAAGTTTACAGTGTTGTAGAAGAGGGCACTCTGTGGCTTGCTGAGCAAGCACCATACATTTTTGCTTGGTTGACAGTGCCATTTCTCAAGAATATTTAGTAAAAGCTATGGGTCTTTTTTTTTCTCTAATTGTTGTGGATTAAGGGAACTTTGGTTAGATACGCAGCAAAGGGTTAGATACACATAGAGAAATGAGAATGCAACTAAATACGGCATTTAACAGATAAGGTAAAGAGAATGTAAGAATATGTAAATGCATAAAGTCATAATGTCAGAGTTAGTCAGGATTTGAAACACTGACGGTTTAAATACAATTAAATATCTCTGTTCAGAGTCCAATGTGATGCTACTATTTCATATGACTGACATGGAATAACTGAATGAATATGTTCTTCATTTGTATGTTAAAGAGAATAGATATGGTCTTGGTTGCAATTCTGCTCTTTGGAACTACAGGTGATTTTAAGCATTTTGCATTCGGTAACAAGAGAGATTTTCTTTTCAAAATTGTGTGCAGAGGGTCTGAGAGTATGGCTCAGTTGGTGCTTGAAGCAGAAGTATGAGGACATGAGCTTGGATTACCAGCACCAATGTAAAAAGCCATGCATGGAGGCATGTGTCTAAAATCCCAGTGCTGAGACAGGAGAATTTCAAGAGTTCATTGGCCAGACAACTCTAGCAGAATCATTAGGCTTGCTGTTCAGTTGAGAGAGTTTAAAAAAAAATAAAAGGTAGAAGAGTGATTGAGAAAGAGATACAATACAGATCCTGGCCTTCTCACACGTGAAAACACACAAAACCTATGCATTAAGCAAATTATTACAATAGATGAAGTATTTTCAATCTCATGTGTTTAGAAGTAGTATCTGATCACTCATTGTTATTTTTAATGTTCTGATTTGAGATACTAAAACTTTTTTTGACAATTTTATCTTATACAAGAAGTGGGAGTAATTTTGAAGCAAATTTTGTTAATTTTATGTTAGTGATTTCCAACCTCATAATTTGAAGGTACTTTACTTGGTTATCATATTACCTAGAAACATGCAGGTGGTTATGCATTGCCTTCTATTACTACCTATCTAGATGTCCGTGTCTTTGCAGAGGTGAGGGTGGGAGTGACGGACAGGAAGGGAGTGCAGGGAGAATGGAGTGGCAGCACAGACTAGAATACTTTCTCTACAATGTAAGTTTTTCCCTTACTAGACTACAACGATTCACCAAATAATTTGTTTTAATAATGTCATGAAAAAAACACACAAACTTTCAGATTACATAGTTTACTTTTTATACACTATTTTAACTATATTTTAGTTGTGTTTTTTTTTATATTACATTTTCCAAAGATAACCTGCTTAAAGCTGCCATTCAGGGAAAATCAGTTGTGATTTAAGTTGATACACTGGATTTGTGTTCTTTGGATTTCACTGAAGCCCACCATGTTTTCCAGATTTTCTTTACATGTACATTTGGTAATGGATAAATGACTGAGGGTTTGAACAAGGAAAAATAAATAAAAAGCCAAATTCATTCTGACTGTATACACTCATTTTATTCTACCACTTTGTCTTGTTTTAACGTAACATAAATTACCTTGTTTATTTTGCAAAAGCAGCTTTTATCAACAGTAGTTTACCTGGCTGAGTTAATCAAGCAAATTAGTAACCAAAAAGGAAAAAGAAAAGTACTTTTAAGTACTAGGTGAGAAAAAAAAATTTCATACAATTGCTTGATTTTAAAAATGCACAAAAATTATATTAAGCATTTGAATGTTTTATTGTAAATTCTATCAGTATTTTAAAACTATTAAAACAACCTAAGCTACAGTGATGAAAACAGTGTGGTACTGCCATAAAAACAGAGAAGTCGACCAATGGAATAGTACAGAAGACCCGAATTTTAACCCACAAACCTATGATCACCTCATTTTCGATAAAAGAGCTAAAAGTATACAATGGAAGAAAGAAAGCATCTTCAACA
>NC_022010.1:89264638-89274662 GCF_000317375.1 Microtus ochrogaster
AGAGTTTTTAACAGAAGTAAAATTCAGTAATTATAATTTTAAACAATATTGTCTATTTAATAACATTTTATTTATGGATCTTTGATTCATTGTGGAAAGGCTATTGAGTATTTGTATAATACTATATATATATATGTGTGTGTGTGTGTGTGTGTGTGTGTGTATGTATGTATTTCTTTGTTGATCATCTTTGTAACACTTTCTTGATACATTAAAACTGTTTAGTACAGTGTAACCCATTTTTATAAATGAAAAAATACCCATGGAAAATCAGACACTTGAATTCTCCCATTGCATTCTCCTTTGTGGAGTATTCTCTCAGTGTAGAACTAGCACATTAATGACCATAACTTTGCTTTTTTTTTCTTTTTCTGTTTTGGAATTGTTATAGAATTTGTTCTAACAGTAGATCTATGAGGTAGATTACAAATAATTGAATTTAATGTGTCTGTGATACTATTTAGGTCATTTGTTTTCAATAAACAGTTCTGAATTAGGTTCTCTTTATACATGTTGTGGCTGTTAGCTTGATGCTTTCTTCGGAACACAAACTCTGGGAACAGACATGTTCTTGAGTCTTTTGCCAGTTCTTGAAACTCTTTTCCTCCCGTTGGGTTGCCTTGGTTTGAGGGCTTTTGTCTTGTCTTCCTGTATCTTGTTTTGTTATGTTTTGTTGTTATCTCTTGGAGGACTGCTCTTTTCTGAAAGGAAACAGAGGGAAGGCAGATTCAGGGGAAAGAGGGGTAGGGGCAGAGGCAGAGAGGAGTGGAGGGAGGGAAAACTGTGGTCAGGATGTATTGTACGAAAAATGAATCTATTTTCAATACAAACGAATAAATATGCTATATGAATTAGATGTGGATAGTTTGAAAATACTAACTTGGAAATTTGATCACTAAACATTCTAATTGTTTACTGGCAACAGGGATGACGCTAGACCACATAAACAGAAAAGAAAGTTTTTAGGAAGCTTTTGGACAGCCTGTTGAAGCAAAGAAATAGAATGAACTGGAAAGAGTGGGAACAAGGAGAGATGCTGTGTCCCAGGTGTCAAGGGTTTATCAGTCTCACTGGGCTGAATTAGTTCCTACCATTTCTAGTATTTCTTGGATAGAAAAATCTCTGTCCTATAGAGTAATATCTGCTTGACCTTGCTGGCTCATGATCATCAGAGCCAAAAATAAAATAGTAGAGTCACCTGATTAATGACATTTCCAGGACTGGACTGAATGCAATACAATAATTCTTTAAAATTCTTTTCCTGGTGGAATATTCTGAGTGGAACAGATAATGGGTGTCCAGCACCCAACATATACCTTACCATTTACCGTATGGTATATATCTTCTTTTAGCATGTTAACCTTATCAAAAAGTTAAGTTCAGAATATGGGGTGGTCTATATCAGTGTAGAATATTTTAGTTCAGAATAAAAAAGTTTAAAAAAAAGTTTTGTTGCTAGGAAAGTTATGAATAATTTGATAGAAAATCAGCAATGTAAGAAATAGATAATAAAAGAATTCTGAAGCCAACTTCTTATTTCTTCAAATATAGTACTGGAGCATTTTTTGTTACCATAAAAGTCTTATTCCATAGTATGTAATAGGAGGGAAGGTGCAGGACACCTGGACTTCTGACCATTCTTTCCAAGAACTTTGACTTTCAACAAGTGATTTACTATGTGCCAAAACTTTTATTGCTTTTAAAATACAATGTGCCATTCTAGTTATTATCATCTGCTTGCTAAATAGGAAACAGTCTCTAATGTTTTTAGTGTGTGTGTGTGTGTGTGTGTGTGTGTGTGTGTGTGTGTGTAGGGAACAATTTGTAGGAGTCAGTTCACTCTCTGCCATGTGGGTCCTAGTATTGAGTTCAATTGGTCAGACTTGGCTGTCATCAAGCACCTTTACTAACTCAATCTTGGCTTCTAGTCCTATAGGAGAAAATTTTTAGGAAAATTATGCTGTGTGCAAAATTGATCTACTTTCTACATTGAAATATTATGCTTTATATGCTGTTTATTCCTTAACTAGATAAAAATCAATATATTTCTTAACTTTACATTTTGAAAACTATCTAGGAATCTAAGATTTAAATAATTTGCAATATAAGATTTTTACATTTCTGTCTTAAACAAGTGTGCAGATAAGGTTACATCTCTGGGAGCCACTTTCAGAGACTACTCTTTGCTAGATACTATCACAAGTATTTCAAGTATACAAACCTTATAGCAGTCTTTAAACTAGCACTATTACTATATTCACTTTATTTATGAGGAAAATTGTATACAAAATAAGCAATTTAGCAAAAAGTTTAAATTAGTTATGTAATTTTATTAATTGAATTTTATCTTCTCCCAAATCCTAACACACAGAAATATATATAATCATATACATTAACATATATTTACAAATATTATATAATATATTATATATAATATGTATGTAATTATATATAACCTATATGTACACATATTTTACATATAAAATTGCATTATATATATATGGAATTACATGTAATTAGGTTGGATTTTCTTAAGATGGACCCTTTCCAATCTAATACGACTGATGTCATTTAGGAAAATAAGAATTTTAGACAAAAATATATATAAAAATGTGCTGTGAAGATAAGGGGATGTATAGGAATTATATAATTTATAAACCACAGAATTGCACAGAGTAATAACAACTCACTTGAGGGTGGAGAGCAGGCTTTCTGGGAGAGCAGCAGGAGGAAACATATTCTGAACATCTGCACCCACACTAATAAAACTGAGACTGTTAATCCATAGATCTTGTTCTTCTAAACCAGCACATGTGGTCATATTTGTATAAAAAATATGGAGATCTATCACATGGAGAAAGGTGTCTATATATGCTTTATGACTCCAGCCCCTTCTTAAGAATATGCTGTTGCCCATCTAAAGGTTAGAAAAGTAAGTTACCTCATGTCTCATTATACAAGAGATTTGGCTAAGAAGGATAATATGGACTAAAATGGTGAATATTTTTTTTCTGAAGTTTGACTACTCCTTCATAAGAGTAGTGTGTACAAAAGTGCATGTCTGATGTTTTCGATTCCATATGTTGGGTTTTTACAAATTTTGGAATGATTGTTCATATGTAAGGAAATATCTGTGGTTTGGAATTCCAGTTAAAGTTGACGTTTATGTTTAATTTTCACCATATATAAACAATCTCAACACAATTCTTTCTGGTACTTGTGGAGAACCTCCTTTTCAACTACAAAACATCATACGGGGTTGTGTGTGACATTATGTCAAAACTCAAAAAGCTTCAGATTTAAGATTTTCCTGATAGAAATCCTCAAATTGGCATTAATGAAGTGACTTACATAAAAACTTAACAAAAGCTTAAAAAATATTACTATTGTTTGAAAAAATAATTGAAATTTCATCTTTCATTTATTTGCATAAGTTAATCTAAGTTTATTTAAATATTAAAAATAGCAACTAAATCTCTACAAGAATAAAGAAAATCCAAGCAGTTCCTCTCTTCTTTTGTACATTCACCTACACGCACAAAACCCACGTCTTGCCTTCGGTAATCATGGTCTACAAGCAACAGTGTAGTCAGAGTGAAAGAAACATAGAAGAGCACTACATTCATAACCAGGGATCAGCTAGGCTTCCTTCAGTGGTTTTCCATGGTTTAAGCAATAAGTAACTTAATATATAAAGTAAGTTTATTCTGTTCAGAAATAAATCAAATGAACTGCAGAATGAGATAGGAGATTTTCTCACCGACTGCTTCTAATCTGTTTTTTTTTTTTATTGAGAAGAAAAAAATTTCCGCCTCCTCCCAGCCTCCCACTCCTCCCGCCCTCCCCCCACTCCTCTCCCCCTCCCTCTCAAGTCTGAAGAGCAGTCAGGGTTCCCTGCCCTGTGGAAAGTCCAAAGTCCTCCCCCCTCCATCCATGTCTAGGAAGGTGAACATCCAAACTGGCTAGGCCCCCACAAAGCCAGAACAAGAAGTAGGATCAAAACCCATTGCCATTGTCCTTGGCTTCTCAGCAACCCTCATTGTCCGCCATATTCAGAGAGTCCAGGTTTATCCCATGCTTTCTCAGTCACAGTCCAGCTGGCCTTGGTGAGCTCCCAATAGATCAGCCCCACTGTCTTCGTGGGTGAACTTTGTATGTGGTGAGATAACATCAGAGTTTCTCTAATGGAATAGCCAAGAGATACAACTCATTTCTTCTTTCAGCGATATGGGATAATTAAAGAAAAGTGGAATATAGTTTTACTCTTAAGTTTAGCAGAATTAGTGATATGTAGAGATAGCTTACTGTTGAAGATTAATTAGTCATGTTTTTGATGTGTACATATATATATATTGTATACATATATAATATATATGTATACAATATTGTAGTTACTTCTCACTTTTTAAAACTCTTGTGTTGGGCTGCATAGTTAAAAGAGCTGAAGATTGAATTTAAAAGTAAAGAATAATTTTATTATTCTTATTTATTATTGATTGATTGTTGACAATTTGATGTCTAATATATGACTTTATAATTTTTATTTGGGAGTGTTAGAACATGTCACATTTAATTAATCTGATTTAAATTTCTGTTATATGGTAGTGTGTAAATATTTTTCATTTGTTGTAAGGAGACTATTAATGTATATAGAATGAAATCCCAGAAATTATTTTAAGGCCTCCAAGTATGTTAGACCAGATAGACCTGGTACTTTTAATTCTCAGACTTAGCCTTCTGTTTACTGGGATTAAACATGAAACAATGCTGTAAATAAAAATGAAAAGGTAGTTAATAGAAAGCAGTATATTAGCACTACTGTTTGAAGTATATGTGACTGAAATGAAAATCCACATTTGCCCAAATTTTGTTGAGTAAATGAAAAATAAAAAATGACTGACTAACATGGCTACACTTTTTAAAATATTAAACGTAGAGTAAGAGAAAAGAAAGATTTTTGATTAAATCAGCTAAAATAATTCATTTTGTCAAATAAAGCTGCATGGAAATGAACAAGTCAGTTAATTTTCTGATCTTATTTGTCTATCAAATAAGACAGAATAGAGCTTATCATGTCATATTTAAATAATGATGCAGAATGACTTTTTACAAAAAACAAAATGTATCCCAAAATGCTGCAAATGTACAGCATTCAGGAGAAACATAAGCCCATAATTATTTTTATAGTACTGGTACAAAAATCTATAGATCTCATGTCCTCTATGATAAACATAAATTCTATAGGAAGAAACTTAAATACATTTATTTTTGTAAAACCTTGTCACTGTTTTCCCTTTGCAAATAGCTTTCATTTCTGATCTTATCCATATATAGGGGAGTCATGTATTTTCTTTCCTCATTCAGTCAATTACCTTTTTTCAAATGATGGTAGTGATATGTGAATTATGATTAAGAACAAACATTTAGACCATTAATATTCAACCATAATGGGCTAATTTCTTAATATCATGGAGAAACATATGAAAAAGCTTAAAGAAGTAATACATTTGTTTCCCAGGAAGGCACGAGCAGGATTAATTAAGTTGGCTGGCTGACATTTTTTTTCCCTGTGGCCTTAGGCAAATATTTTAAATCTTTGAGTCACACTTTGCAACTTGGAAAGATACTGATAATCCTTGGAGGCTCCATTTTATGGGGTTGTAGTCGCGATGGAATACTGTTTGTCAAAATGTTTTGAGCATGGTGAAGTGCAGACAATTGTATTAGTTCATTTGGTTTCACAGCCGTGCTGGAACATCTTCACACACTGTCGATCAAGACATTTAATCATTCATTCCACATTTACTGAACAAACATTAATTGAATTCCAGAAACTGTGATTCATGTTAACATTAAACAGGGAACCACTCAGCCTCACTCTTGAGTCAAAAGAGAGAAAAAGAACTGAAGACTGAAGGGCAGGTAGCAGTGATGAGTTGCCAGGGCATGTGCTCACGTTTGCTTGAGTACAGCAGCTGACATTTTGCCTCCTGTGCCGTAAAGGTAAAGTCCTGGTTATGAAAGCAAATGAGGCAAAATGGAAAGAGAAAGAGAAGTTTATTATTCTGTATGCATTATACACACTAATTCTCTTTTCTACCTGAGGGGGTAGCTATATTATTGAATTAGAAGAGTAATCTCAGAAAGGTTAGTCTTAGGCAGATACCAATATCACATACATACAAAGTTGTCACTCTAAGCTATAAGCATCCACTCCTTTATCTCCAAAGTCTCATGTTCCTCTCATATATTACAGAGTAATATATAATCCAATTTATCCTTAAACTTTCGAACTCATGACATGTTGCAAAACTCTTCAATGTGATTTACTCTCAAACTTCAAATGTAGCATAGTTACAGGATTTATTGGCACAAAGTAAGCATTCACATTCCAAAAATAAAGACTCGTGGCACAATTAGAAACAATTTGATCAAAGAAAAACCATATTTCAACACAGAAAACACAAAATCCAGCAGCTCCATGTCAGGTATCTAGGGCTAATGGCAAAATCAGCCACTCCTTCTGTTTCCACATCTGCAGGACATTTAGCTTCCCTTCTAGGCTTAGGCTAACTCTATTGTTCATTTATAGGCCTTCTGGAGAAATATGGTCCTGGTATCTCCATGTTCTGGAATCTCCACTGCAATTCAGGCTTTTCCTTCTGAGTGTAGCCCCCAGGGGTCTCTAGCACTGTCAAACTGTGCTGGTCCTTAAATTTTTCCCATTGTCAACTTAGCCTTACATCTTTCATACCTATAAAACCAGCACCCCCTGGAAGATGTTGTCAACTCTCGTCAGCTGTGATGCTTTCTGGCCTACATGCAACAGAACTATGTCAGCTTCTACATGCTGATCCTGAGGAAACAATTTCACAGACAATTGCTTTCAAGCACCAGGAACCCCACCCTCACTGTAGGCTTAATTCCTTTTAATAATTTAGACTTTTACAAGATGGAACATCCCATGGTTGGGACTGCAGTGAGGCTTAGGAATTGCCTTCAGGACATTGCTCTTTTAATTCAGCACAATTCTGGAAGTTTCTCCTCAGTGGTCTAGATTTGTTTGACAGTTATAGCTTCCTCAGCACCAGTCTGAATTCCCTTCTTTCGTGAATTTCCTCTAACAAATAAACTAGTCCATTACCCTTAACTCCAACCTCGCTTATGTTCTCTAGATACAGGAAGAATTTAGCTAGATTCTTGGTAAAATATCACAAACAACCTGTAGCCCATTTTTCTACAAAGTCTTTCCCCCCTTTGAAGCCTCATTACCTCAGACTTCCAGTTTCTTTCTCTCTGCAAGGCCATCCTTCAGTCTCCACCAGGACTGGCTGATTAGGCTCTGCCAACAGGAATTGCCAGTTTTTCTAGTTCAAATTTGCAAATCCTTCCACATTTCTCCCACGGAATAATTCCAAAGGCTAAAAAGCCACATGATCATGGTTATTACAGCAATGACCCCACTTATTTGTACCAATATCTTTCTTGGTCTTGTTTCTCAATTGCATGAGAAAATGCCCTAAAAAAATCAACTTGAGAAGGGAAAGATTTACTTACGTTACAGTTCCAGTTAACACTCCATTGTGGCAAAGAAGTCAAGCATTTGGAGAGCGGGAGACCTGTTCAGATTACATTCACAGCCAAAGAAGAAAGCAATGAATTGATGTCTGCTGTAGTTCAGCCAACTTTCTTCTTTTCCTTCATTCAGGGCCCAGCCTATGTAATAGTATGTGTGCTACCCTCATTTGTAGTAGATCTTTCCATGTCAGTTAGTGAAGTTAAGATAATACCCTTCAAGCATCATAACAGCCTTTTTTTAAATTTTAGATTATGCTAAGTTGACAATTAAAAATGAACGAGCCATGACAGGATTTTTTTGCTTATAGTATTATCATTTTGGTTACTATTTACTACCATAAAGTATTTTTAATAATTAAAAATTATTATGGAGCCGAGGCCAGCCTGGTCTACAAGAGCTAGTGCCAGGACAGGCTCCAAAGCTACAGAGAAACCCTGTCTTGAAAAACTAAAAAAAAAATGATTATGGAACAATTTCATGTAAATGAATATCATTTGTTTTATTATTAAAACCCCCAAATACTTTAAATACATCAAAATACAGTTCCTACAATTTTTTTTTGTCATCTAAATTTAGCTGCATCGCTTATTGTGCTATTTTAATTATCATTCTTCTGTGGATACTTAATACTATATGACTGAGAATAAGCAAGTTCACCTAGGTGAGGATCCCCCACTGAGACAAACTGCTAGAGTGTTCACTTTATGTTCACCAATATTAATGCATATTAAAGGTGGTATATTATTTGTATTTTAATAAATAAAGCTTGCCTGAAGATCAGAGGGCAAAGAAGCCATACTAGTCTACCATACAGGTCAAGGAGTGGGGGCACACATCTTAATCCAAGGATCTGGGAGAAAGAGGCAGATGGATCTTTATGAGTTCAAGGACACCCTAGGCTACACAAGATTGAATCTGTCTACAAGAGAAACAGAACTCACAGGAAGGTGAACCCAGCACTTAGGATCACAGGCCTTTAACTGCAGCACTAGAGAGGTGGAGACAGGAGCAATAAGGCTGGGCTTATTGAGGACTATATAAGGGGAAGAGACAGAATTTCTGAGAAACCACGATTAAAGTTTAGTAGGTATGTCATAATATTTTTGTTGTTTATGTTGTGGTCACTTACGGACATTGGTGACCACACGTAGTATATCTATCAGCATGTCTTAGATGGAGAACTAAATATTTTATCTTCTTATGAAAGCAACTACTTTGGCCACTGAAGGAACAACATATGTATGGAGCAGGGATTGAAATTAAATCCTTTGGACATGATTGCCACTTTGACACTTGTGAATACAGCTCTAATGAACATGAGTGCACTGACAGCTCTTGCCCTTACAAATGTTTCTTTTGTATATTTACTCAGTAGGAGGAGTGCAGAAAACTAAATCAGAGCATGTCAGAGCTACAGGTCCTATCAGTCTCAAGCAGAAAATGGTGATCCTCCTTACTGGTCTCAGGATGAATTAGCAAGGTTGATACTTGTAAGAACCAAGATTGTATTCACTGAACCAAGAATCAGAATTTGCTGGCCTTTCCCAGATCCTTCTGTTTTCACCCAGAATGAGAAGATAGGCTTTGCTTATGACATTTAGGATAACATAAAAAAGAGTTTTATATCTATCCAGATGATTATATCTAATAGTTTAGGTTCACTAACCTTTAGTTTATACTTTTTTCTAATTACTGCACTTTAACTTCAGTCTTATAAGAGCATAAACTCAACTAGAATACATATTAAATATAAACTCTGTCCTAATTTTCATTAGTTATCAATTTATGACAGCTCATATTGAGCATCAGGAATTTTGATTATTGTAGTATAACTCAATTTGTCTTTCCCTTTAGGAAATGCATTGGTTATCCTTATACTTCAAATTTCAATGAAAAGAGAAAGATTTCTCTAAAAAATAAAACCAGGAACATTTCTTAGTTCAGATCTGAACATTATAAACAAATATTTTATTTATTTAACATTTGAATTAAACATAATTGATTTACCTGTGGTAGCTATTTCTCTTAACCAATTTTATTTAAAAAAATATCAGTATCAGCTTCTCTCTGCATTTTTATTTTCAACCTTGTGTTTTTCAACTTTGGATCAAAAACAAATTTTTAATATGGTATTCAATTACAATTCCATTCAAACCAACAGTCACATTTTGTCACACACCTTTAGAAGCTCAAATTGAAAGCAGAGTACATGTTTAGCTTCTGAGACTCTTATTTGTGCAGGATTTTTCTTGTCACATTCAAACATGTCATCTGTTGTTTTTTGCTTGTCAGAGTAAAGCTGTTAATGCTTAGAAATTGTTCTAGTTTCATATCTCTTGCTGCAGGAACAGAAGACAGGCTGGTGTTCCAGTTTATAATTCCAAGTTAATGTCCGTCATTGTGAAGAAGTCAAGGCAGGAACTTGAAACTGCTAGTTACAGCACA
>NC_022010.1:89274862-89280078 GCF_000317375.1 Microtus ochrogaster
GAAGTTAACCATCTTCTGTCATTGTGAAAAATGCCATAGCCAGAAACAACTTACAAAAAAATAAAAATAAAAAAGATTTTATGTGAGTTTATAGTTCCAGAGTGCTAATTGTGCACCATGGTGGGAGGCATACAAGCAAGTGGTTATAATTATATTTTGTATATGCTAATGAAAAAAAAAACAAAAATTTTGACTGGATCAAACCTTCTTGATCAAGTTATCTTTATTATTTTAACCTTGTAACTACTAGAAATCTGTTTTGTAATTCACATCAGTAAGGCCTCAGGCCATGTTTTCATCTAGAAATGAAAACTAGCAAAAACATTTTGGAACCTGATATCTAACTGAAGATACATTATCTGTGTGACATATGTTGTTTGAAACACTTTTATTTAAATAAATATGCTCAAATTATAGATTGAGGACATTTATGGAACTCTTTCTTTAAGAAAGTCAGATTCACATAGAAAGAGAGGCATGTTGGTCAGTTTTATTTAATTCTGTCAGAAGGGTAGCAGAGGACAAAAATCTCAATGTAAGTTAAACATTTCCTTAAGTATCTTTTGTCCATTTGAGATTCTTTTGTTGAGAATTTTCTGTTTAGTTTAGTGATCCATTTTTATTTATATTTTCAAAGTCAATTATGTAGAATATCTAAATTTTGGCTAAGTAAGTACAGGTTTGTTGTTATTTTTACCAGAACACATTAATATTCTAATAATTGGAAAGGAGCTTATCATCTGGTGAAGATGAAATAAAAACTTTCATAATCAATTGTGGGGTATAGTTGCCAATAATTCTGGTAGAAGTTGAATGTAAGCATGTAAGAGAGAAATACTACTACTTCCAGAGAAGAAATAGAAACACAAGAAACCAAGATGCATGGCGTGACAGAAGGTACATCAAATGAACCAAAAAGTCAACCAAGATGATTCTATACTCATGTTTATATTCTAAGGAAGTGGAATCCCAAGTCATCTATAGGCCTAGAGGATAAGATAAAAATAAAACATACACTAACCATGATAAAGTTTTCACATGTCATGATAAATGGAATAAAATACCCACTACGTTCTGCCTTGTCACTACTGTCTTTCTAGCACTATATTAGTACAAAGATAAAAGAAATAGTTTTGTTTTAATGAGTTATTATTTTAAATAAATAAAAAGTTACATTAAAAGTAGTTTTTATAATCAAAGAGGAAGATTAATTTTCAGACTTAATTTCTGCTATTTAAATAGCATAATTAAGAGACTGCATATGAAAAATAAAAATTGCATTTTTCCCAGTATACTTAGAATTCAAAGTGGGGTTCTAAAAGACACTTATTAATTTGGTGAGCAATCATGTTAGGGTTAGTCTCATGCTGTGCACAATTATCTTCATGCAGAGTGATTCTGTGAAGTGTAACACAAAACAGCAAAGCCTTATAGCAGTAACTCTGTTGATGTCTCTCTACTAAAGTTCAGCTAGTTCTCTTGGTAATTGTTCTCAGGAGATGTTGCTAAAAGGAGACAACCCTACAGATTGACTGACAGAAAGAGACAGAGAAACATAGAGTGAGGAAGTTTGTAGTTTGTGTTATATGTATTGCCTGTTTTAGCTTTCTAACATTCATCAATAAAATCTAGTGACAAGTTTCTAATTTATAACTGCTGTAAAAACTGATACATTAGTTGCATAACTTCTTAAGGAATTCTTCCTTGATTTGACTAGGAATAGAAAATTTTTTTCTAAGTCTTTAATACTTTGGTAAGTCTGTAAATTTGTACTTATCTTCAGGAAGAGTACTTCTAATGTGTGGTCAAAATTCTCAACAGCTCTTCCTCTGATTCAGATTAGATCACATTTACAGGAACAGTTCGAGCATACATTCTGAGATCCAGGGATGATTGGTTAAAATCTCATTAGCAGTAATGGTGACATGCATTAACATGTTTGACTTAAAATTGAGTGATGAATCATTACTCTCCCTAAAAATTGAAAACAAAGGCCAGTCAGTGGTGGCACATGCCTTTAATCCCAGCATTTAGGAGGCAGAGGCAGGCAGATCGTCGTGAGTTCAAGGCCAGCATGGTCTATAAGAGCTAGTTCCACAGCACGCCCCATAAGCTACATAGAAACCCTGTCTCCCAAAACACAAACAAAGCAAAAAAAATAAAAATATAGAGATCTAAAAGTCATTCATCTGATGTTATCTCAGAATCCTCACAAATATCAATTGTCAATTGTTCAACACTTGTCCATAAGGGACATGATGACAGAGTGTTTCCTACACACAGTAGATAAGTTGATGTTTTGTTTTTTTCATTTTCAAGATAGTAAGAAGACATGAAAGCATGATAAACATCCTTGACAAGCAGGGTACATTTTGACATTTTTTTTTGTTAAATTTTGAGATAAAAAGGAGTCATTATAAGAAAATCTGGAAAAAAAATCATAAAAAAGCAAGCAAGCATGGTTTTGAAAAACTGATCATACTGTTTTTAGATAACTATATATTTATTACAAATTATAAGATTAAGGAGCATATAAATATTCATGAATCCAGGAAACAAAAAAATAATTATTCAGCAGTAACTTTGGCTGAGTATGTTAGAGAAGCAATGCCATGACATGGAAACGTGGGTTTCTGGTACTTCTGAATACATGGGAGTGTATAAACTGTGGAAGCCAAAATGCTATCATCCTGAAAAGCTGTGTAATGGAGTTACTGGAAGTCCTTTACAGTTGAATATGAGCAGGGAAAACAGGCAAGTAGAGTGAAAGGAAATAAACTCACTCACCAAGTCCATCTTATTGATCATTTGATAGGTATTTATGGAATTAGCTTGTGTTAGGAGCTGTTTTTCGAACATAGCAAACACGAGTAACCAATGAACATTTAGCACCTGCAAATGTAACTATTTATCTCACGTGGGCTTTATTTTTGAATATCCATTGGTACATGTTGCTATGTTTATTAAATATTTCATTTTAAGTTCATGGATAGCAGGTTTAACTTAGTTTGAATTATTTCCAAACGATGAAATTATACTAACTTACAAGAACATTCTAAATGGATAATAGTTCTCCTAGATAGAGTATTAAACTATTTTAATTTTTTTGCTAACACTTTAGTCAAATTCCACTTTTCCTTGAAAAGTTTTTAGATAAAATGATAAAAGTAGTAGTGTTGGACTCTAGCGTACAAACACCGAGGAGGAGTCGCCCCAGAGACCAACTCAACACACACAGGCGATGCAAAAGCATGAGGATTTTATTAATTCTGTCATGACAGGGTCCCCCAGCATTCGGGAAGCCGAGGGACCCCGAATAGCGGGTACAGTCTACTTTTAAAGGGGCCACAGAAGCAAGGGGGGTTGTTCTTTGACTATTCTGATTGGCTTATTCGAAAGGGCTATTACCAATAATTGACTGGAGAGCTGTTGCCAGATCAGATGAGGTAAGAGGTCATTTTGACCCCATTTCCCAGGGGACCGAACCAAATCATACGTATATGGGTAATTGTTCAGGAACTGAGTACATTCAAGTGTAGCTGTTAGGTCCTTGGTTCCCAGGGGAGGAGGGGAAGCACTATGGCACAGAGGCTGAGAGGATTCAGAATTGTCAGAAATGGCTTCAGGATTGTCTTAAAGTCTTACAGTAGTAACTCTGCACTCACCATAAAACATCTAAACCTTTAAGTTTTAAAAGTTACATTTGAAAATTTTGTTGACTGTCCCTGCTGCCATGCTTTATAATACTGAAGGTTTTTTCTGAACTGTCCAAGACTGCCTTGAGATAGGTAAATTGGCCATGTAGTTAGACTTACAAAATAAGATGAATTAATGCCAGTATGGATTGTGTTTATTTAGGAAGTACTATTATTATTACTGTTATTTTGATACATTGATATTGCTGTGTAGCTCAACCCATCCCTCCTGCCACATGATCCTGAACATTGGAATTTCAAGTATGCATATCCACACCCAGATTATGGCTATGTTTCTTACAAAAAAATTCTAAAGCTGGCAACACATTGTAAACACATGGAAATATTTGGGTCCTACCACTTTTATTTTCACAACTGTAATTTTGCTTTATGTTTTTTGAGACACATAGAAAGTGTGATCACCATAACAACCTTTTTTTAAAAAATAAAAAAGGAAAAAAAGAAGTAACAGAAGAAGGAAGATTGATTTCCTAAGAGAATTTAAATGCTTAGCAAAAGTTAGAGCTGTCTCTGTGAGCAGCCTTCAAAGCTGAGGTAAATAAGACATGAAGTTGAGCTTCCCAGAAGGCTTTAATTTGGAAACCACTGATAGAATACAAATTATCCCAGCCTTCTGCTGTAAGATATGTTCATTGCCTTTATCCACTTGAACAGATGAGGTGTGAAATATTTTAAGATACAAAGGTAAGAGCTTTAAAGCATGCCTCCTTAAGCATTTTGATTATTCAGTACCGACATGGATGACCCTTGCTTCTATTTATTCATTTTGTGGTATGGGAGACTAAGCAGGAAATTGGGATTTTAAATTAGACATAATATTTTTCAGGATTTTTCTCCATTTTTCTTCTATGTCATGTGATTTTATAAAATCACATAAGCTTTCAAATCTTCCAGTGCCTATTTTATCATAGCTTATTAGAATCCTTCAGTCAGAAAACCAGGAGAACCAGGCATGCTTTCGCAAACCCATGTCTGAGAGATCACTTCCTGGCTTTTGTTCTTGAGTTGTGGACTGCACTGGTTTTCCAGTTCATATTCCTGATGTCATCCATAGTGTCCAAGTGGCACTGAGTGTTTAGGGCTCATACTCTGTGTGTTTTTAAATGAAAGTCTATCTGTATTTTACTTCAAAAGCCTTGGTTTCTTAGCAGCTGTGCTTCCGAAGTGTTCTTACATTCAAGGTCCATTTCTTGACTACCAAGAATAGAAATAGAAGTTAAAATACTTTTGGAATAGTAAATGAGGTACTACTCTTAAAAATTCTTTAGTAAAGTGCCTAACACAGAGAACCCATTCAAACTATGGTAGCTAAAATTATTATATCATGTTACTGAGTTTATAAATATGACTCAAATTCACCTTAAATCCTTAGACCAAGAAAATGTACAGGTACAAATAGCTGAAAATATTAAGTTGAGGTACTGAACCACTTTTTATGCAACACAGTCATTTTTAATCTCTTTTTCTAGTGTTAGAAATTTTCAGTTTTAACTACAACTA
>NC_022010.1:89280995-89289380 GCF_000317375.1 Microtus ochrogaster
ACACTCCTCTCTCACCAATGGACAGGTCAATCAGACAGAAACCTAACAGAGAATTAAGAGAATTAATGGAGGTAATAAATCAAATGGAATTTTCTGCTAGTTAATAATAATAGGACTCTAATTATAAGAAAGGAGCATACCTAAACACAGTGCTACCTCTTTTAATATGGTGATAGCACTGTGTGACAAACCATAAGTAACTCTGATGTTTCTCATCTACCTACCCAAAATATGCAATGGAAAACTTAAAATTATGTTATGTATTTCAGAAATCAACAAATGATATCAGAAAGAATGTAAATTATACATTAAATAAATACAAGATATCAAATTTGATGATGAAGAAGCATAAAGAATATTCGGTAGTTATTTGTGAGTTTGTGTGTGTGTGTGTGTGTGTGTGTGTGTGTGTGTGTGTGTGTGTGTATGTGTATGCGCCTATCGGTATGCATGTGTCTTTATGAATGCCTTTTCCCAGGAACACTCCCTGGCCTGAATCTGACTGATTAGGCTAGGTTGGTCGCTGGAAAGGCACAGGACTCCAGTTCTCTCTGCTTCTCCAGAACTGGATTAGAACTGTGCACCACTACACTCAGTTTTTAAATGAGTTCTGTGAGTAAAGCTCAATGTTTCCCACAGCATTGCATGAACTCCACCAACTGAGTCTTCTTTCTAACCACAGAGAATTATCTTCATGCAAAGACAGCTATCGTTTCTCATCTGAGAAATTACCATTTTGTGTATAACTTATAACTCATTGCACCAGATTCTAGAAAAATTTAGTGAACAGCACGAATAAAATCTCTGAATTTAGGAAACTTAGTTCCTTTCACAGTGATAACTGATTGAAAGGCTGGTAACAATAAAGTCATGCCTTTGGCATGGAACGCACATTAGTGTGAAGAGGTTCATTAAACATGCCACTTCCACACCATTAGGTAAAGGATATTGGGAGATGGTTCTTGCAGGAACAGTCCTGGAAGCTGAAACTGAGAATAAGTAGATAGTCATGAGGATAAGGGAATAGTAGCTTGCGGGAAGGCCATAATTGTTAGGTTTTCAAGAAACAAATGTTTAGAGAAATAATTTTGGTAAAACCTGGGCCACTTAGTCTAAGGAATTTTTCAAAGGGCTTTGAAAGATGAATCTATATTCCTGCAGGGACATAGAAGCATACTGGCCACTTCCAAATGGCTTGGAATATTTATTTGATTTGTCCCAGCTCTTATCTGAGAAAAATAAGTTTAAGCCTTATACATGAAAGGTTTAAAGAGCAGTAAGTGTTTATAAGCTGTGGTATTGTTTAATTGTTCAGATGTTGTTTTTTTCAGTTTCATTTTTCATAGAAATAAGGCAGTAGAATTTCAAAGAAATAAAGTGTGGTGGTTTGGAGTTGGTCAGAATATAAATCTGGGAAACCCAGAAAGGTTGTTCATCTCAATAGAAATTCAATATGACATAAAGATTCTCACCACTGATGTAAATCTCTGTGGATGTGATGAATGCAAGATTTTTCTCTTTACATTACTTGATTTTAGAAGTTTAAGTTCTTAGATGCCCTGTTTTTTATACATTTATAAAGTACACAGTATTACCTATTTGATATTCAATGTGATTAAACACATTTAACAACTTATATCGGGACATGTTTCTTGTGAGTCATGGCTTAAAGAGTTTGGAGCACTATGGAATGACTAGGCAGGGCAGAGAAAGCTCTGAGGATAATGCTGCCCATTTCTCTGTACATTGAGGAGGTATCGTTAGATGAACTCTATTTTGAGTAGCCACATATAGCTGATTATTCCTAGTTTTTCTAACTTTTTCAGAAAAAAAAAAAGGCAGAGTCACTCCTCAGTAGTAATCTTGTCTCTATAGGGATTTCTATACTTCTATAATAACAACCTAACCTCCTAAGGAACAATAGTGTGCCATGTAGACTTTCAGTTATATCTCCAAGCAATAGTAATCATGAGTCCAATTTATTATTTTATTTTATGAGACATTTAGTTTCTACTAAAAGTTTAAATTAAAAAAAAAACTCACTCTGACAGGAACTCTATAACAGGACATCATGTTGTACAGTTTTAAAGGAAGGCTGAGGTGTCAAACCAGTAGGATCCCTATATTTAACATTAGAGATGAGATGTTACAGACTTCCTAGGTCTTTTAAAATAATTTTAAATGCAGTTTCAGGTTTCCTTTCTTAGTTTTTCTTCAACCTAAGTGACCATAATGCATTGGCTATTTTTGTGCATGTGTTAAGAGCATCCTCTGGGCTAGAGCTGTAACTCAGGGAATGATGTCCTTGCTTTATATGAACAAAGTCTTGGCTGTGAACAGAAGCATAGCATAAGCTGTGAGTGTTGGCATCTACCTGTCATCTTAGCACTCAAGAAGCGGGCCCAGGAGAACAACACGATCAAGAGACCAGCCTAGGATACAGGAAAATGGATAAAGTCATTACCTTTAGATATTCCCTATTATCATGTTTGTTTCTTTATATTTGAATTACAGTAAGGTTAATGTTTTATTCATATATATGCTTATATACAGGGTTATGTATAATAAATTAATATAAACATTTCACACTCACCCACATTTATGTATATATACACATATGAACATGCATATCTGACACATTATCTTGATTTTTCCTGAACACTGTTTGAAATCTGTTTGCACAAATTGTTAAAGCTCCTCAACATGGTTTGTTCTCAATAGCTGTTCGTTCTCCTCCTCATAGGATCAAAATTTCAAGATTAATATTTTCCTTTTGTCAGTGCTTGCCTTCTGCTCCATTAATTTCCTTTGGCACAATCTGATACCAAAATATAATGTACTTTCATTATTTATTACTATGGGACCAATGGATTTATAATCATATGACAATAGCTGCCTGGTCTCCAAAGTACTCTTCCCAACCTCGAAGCTACTGAAAGTATACTCTATTTCTTGTTTTTCCTACATTTCTGTTCTATTCAATTTTTGAGTCACTTATCAACTTCCAACACACTATATAAGTGTGTGCTTTTTATATATAGTTGCATATATTGTATATTTTTATTTTGTAGTTCTATTAAGTATCATCATTGTTTTAAATACCTTTAGTTTTAAGAAGAACTGTGAGCAGCAAAATTGAGAAGCTGTTATTCATATTTTTAACGTTCCGCCATAAAAGAAGAATGTGGCATTAACATTTACGGTTTGTGGACTTAAAGGGATTTAGTCTGTTGGAGAACATTTACAGAAAGATATGCCATCCATTTTGGAAAAAATAATTCTTCTTATCAAGTCATATATATCTATATAACTTTCAATAATGTTTAAGAATACAAGTGTCTATATTTTCAGGCAAATTAGGCAAGGTTTTAGAAGCAATCCTGGGCCAGGCCATAAGTGATGATGAGGAATCTGTTTGTAGTACAGCTAAAGTGGAAATGTTCCAAAGGAACATCATAAGTGAAATTGTTAGAATAAAAAAGAATTTGATAAACACCAGTGCTAGAGTCATGGAGGTTGGAATGCCATACAGAGGGAGAAGCAGGGCACAGAGACAGCAAAAGCTAGGGATTGTCCTACATGAACTGCTGAAGAATTCTGGGTACAATGGCTCTTGTGTTCCAATAAGAACTCTATTCATGGCTCAATAAGTAGCAGAATGAAATATTTGATTAAAAATATACCAGTGTGTAATGTCTACAAACATTTTTGATATTATTATATAAATAATACTTTATAACAGCTATTTCTACAATATGTGCATTGAACCAAGTATAGAAAATAATTTCTGGGTCATTTAGAATATGGGAAGGAAGTGTGAAGGTCATGTGCAAATCCAGTTCATTTTAGATATGGGAATTTAGCATCTGGGTTTATTGATATCCATGAGAAGCCTTGTATTCAGTAAGACATACACAACAAAGGACAGCAATTTATATTTTAAAGCAGCATTTTCTAAGCCATATTTTCTTTTATTCCCACATAGAAGTTTTTAGTTTATTTGTACCATCCTGAGACATCTGCAGCATCATAGCAGACCAAGTTGCCACTGTTTTTGCTGTTATCTAGTTTCCTATTCACTTTTTGCAACACCAACATTGGCCCTTGCAGTACCCCTGATCTTCACTCTGTTCATGTGTTTCTTTAATTTTCCCCTGAGATCATCTCCTCCTCCTCCTTGTCCTCGTCCTCCTCTTCCTCTCCTTCCCCCTCCTCCTCCCTCCTCTCCCCTCTTCCTTTTCCTCTTTCTCCTCTTCTTTTTTTTTTTTGGAAAGGTCATGTCTTGCAGCCTGTGTTCAGGATAATACTTCTTTGCATAAGCAAAATAATCAAAAATAATGTCAAAGTGATTTGTTTTGCCAACACCAAAATGGGTTCTGTTGGGTACTGAATCTTAATACAAAGACAACATCAGGTTTGCTATTGTACAGTTTGGCTACTCTTTTCTGTCTTTGGTACTGTTTCAATCTCATGGTGAAAAATATGAATGACCATTTGTTTCCTCTGAAACAAACATTCATGCACTTCCTGGTCTAGATGGTTACTATGTCATTCATAATGGCTATAGTCACTAAACAGCCATGGAAATAACAAGTTACCATGTTCTCTTGAACATACTTTATTCCAACATATCGATATAGATTCAATACAATTGAGATTTTATTATCAAAATGGTAAAGTACTAAGTTAATAATAAGTAGTTAAGTTTTTTCTTATTTAATTTTTTATATTTGTATCTTTTTAATGTCTCCGGTTGATTATTACAATACACAATCTCCATTTACCTTGCTCTTAACAAGATATTAAGAGGTTTCTGTATTTCAGGATGAGAACAGCTTGTGGTAGCTATTTTTCCTATAGTACTCAGGTTTCAAATTGAGGGAATTGTTATGTATAGTAAAGGAGGGTCAGGGATAGTGCTGTGGTTCTAATGTTTCCCCCCCTTTTTTTGTCAAGGTAGTTCTATTCAGAGGAGAGGGACCCTTAAGATGTTATGAGACCCCTGGGAATGGGAAAGGAGTTCTTACGAAGGTATTGACTAATTGAGTTGGTTCTCTTGCCTTTCTACTTTGTAACTGTAAGGGCACAAAATTTATAACTCAGCTAGCAGTGGTGGCACACACCTTAAATCCCAGCACTCAGGAGGCAGAGGCAGGCAGATCTCTATGAGTTTGAGGCCAGCCTAGTCCACAAGAGCTAGTTCTAAGACAGCTAGGGCTGTTACACAGAGAAGCCCTGTCTCAAAAAAAAAGAAAAAATAATAATTAACTAACTAAATAAATAAATTACAAATAAATAGTCACCATATCTATGATTTTGACTTCTCAGTCTCCAAAATTGTGAGAAATAAATTCTTGTTCTCCTTGCATCACCTAGCTTTGGTTTAAAAACCAAAATGTCCAAAGAGATATGATGCTACTTCATACTTTTTATTTTGGAACAGATCTTGTGGCCTAGATTTGAAACAAGAAAATTAGGACGTACTGTCCATTAATCAGGGGGACAGAGTTATGATATGGATATGTTCGTTTTTTGAGGGGACTTTTAATTGTGTCTGAAGCATAAAAGAAACATATGGTAAATGACAGTGTTTGGATAACTGACAATATTGCAATAATACTTCAAGTTCCAAATTGACTAATTTCATCTGTAAATTATGATGCCAGAGGAAACAAAAATGAAATGTATTTATAATATGGGTACAATCTACATCACTTAAATCATAGGCTTTAGAAATTAGAATGAAGTAAGATTTATTTAAGAAAAATAAAATTAAATCATTCAAGAATGATTTTCATTGAGAAATTAATGAATTTTAGTTTGAAAACTTTTATTAGGATTTTTGGTTAATAAAGACTAAGAAAAGTGAGTTTATCTCTAGAAAGGGTACCTAAGACAGTAGAATTCTAACCAACTACCTATGGACACATGCTTATATGGTTATATTTCTCCAAAAAATGATAGCTCATGATAAACAAATGCAATTTTCTATCCCGATTTGAAACCATATGCATCAGCCTATGGAAATGGGACTTTCCCCCATATAAAACATCATTGGAGATGGAGAGATATTTCAGTGTGCAAAAAATACTTGCTGTGTAAATTTAGATACCTCTATTAAAATATCCAGGATCCATGTATCAAACCTCACATGGCCCCATGACTGTGCAGGTTGTTGTCA
This sequence comes from Microtus ochrogaster, assembly GCF_000317375.1. Classification (NCBI taxonomy): domain Eukaryota; kingdom Metazoa; phylum Chordata; class Mammalia; order Rodentia; family Cricetidae; genus Microtus; species Microtus ochrogaster. Next base: position 89,287,177 of record NC_022010.1, read on the forward strand.
AGTGAGTCACTGCAGCTTTTTTGCCAAGTTAGCCTAGCTTCAGATTTAGTGAGAGATGCTATATCAAAGAAAAAATCTGGAGAGTGATAGATGCGTGGATACCTGACATGGCTTTCTGTCACCCACATTCTTTTGAGGACAAATCCATTTGCACAGTCACATGTATCCATGCTTACACATATATATATTTTTTTTAAAAAAGTGATGCCTTTTTGGTAAAGATATATAAAAATTCTTAATTTAAAATTTAAATAACCAATATTTTCTCAAAAATTATCAGATTAGAGTTTCCAAAATTTATTCAATGTAAGACACAACTATAGGAACTCTGCATAAGTAATAATTGAGATCCCAGCAGTATAGTTCACAATAGATATATTGGAAAAACATTTAGCCTAAGAAGGAAAAACATTCTTAAACTAGATGTGGGGGACATGCCTACAATGCATCCTCATAGATGAAACAGAAGGACTACAAATTCAAGATCATCCTGGCCCCTGTAGTTTTGCTTCAAAAAAATCAAAAACATACAAAAGCCACTCTATGTTTCTTTAGCATCATTCAGTGATGAATCTTTAAAATTATTCTGGAAATTAAAAGTTATTGGGAAAACCAAGAGGGTTTTTAAAGGGAAAGCTGGCTATGCTTTGCCAGTATTTAGTACTTTGCAGAAAATCTTTGATCTATAATTTAGTCAATAAATCTAACTTCTGGGAAGGAAATTCCCTTCTGAGACAAACTACCAGTGAATAAGCCATCCTTCTCATTGATTGATTGGTTTCGTGTATCATGACCAGCAAAAACAAGTCAACTCCACTATGCCTCACCTCCCTAGGAAATAATGTTATGCTCTGCTATGAGGGCCAGGGACACAACACTTTGGTTCCTAATAACGTGACCAAAAGAGCTTTTCTTGATGCACACATGTAATCACAATACTTTGGAAATGAAGGAAATATCAGGAGTTCAAGGCCAGTCTGAGCTACTTATGACCACATCTTATAAATTATAAGCCATAAGAGTTTGTCAACATTATATATTTCTTCCCACAATCTATGTCTTAGATAATCATTAAATTAAGGAGACTATTCAGTGTATTATGAAAGATGGTTTCTGCTTCTTATCCTTAATTATACTTTAGAAACTAATGCTGAATAAAATATTCCTCATTTGCCTAAATGTTAAAATGGTTTTGTCATTTCTATTGCATTTGCTTTATTGCAGACAGTCCCAGTAATAAACAGTTTGACAATACTCCTTAATGATGCGCCTTCCCCACAGGGTAATGATGATACTAATGTAGGTTTTAAAAAGTTTATTTTTATGCCAACAGTAAAGCTCCCATCTGTCATTCGTTTCTGTATACCAAAGTCATACTGCTTCTGGCATGGGTCACATTTGTAAATGTTTCATTTATGAACCCTTCCTCCTCTCAACTCCTGTTCCCTTCAGAAATATGCCGGAAAAGATGTGCTGCCTCTCAATCCCTGTGCTTCTCAATCTGGTCTTGCATTCGCCGTGACATTTCCTTAGTCACTTCCAGTAGGAAACTCTCCTACACCCTTCTCATGACTTAATCAAATGATTGTGATAAAGGCTGCTTAATGTACAAATGACACGAGAACTGCTTGCTACATATTTTATGTAAGTCTTATCATGACTATATTTTTATTATAGACTACTATGCTCCATAGGCACTGTTCCTTACCGGTGTAATTGGTATGATACAATTTACTTATTTAGAAGGCAATAACATGTCCTTCAGGCAGTCAAGTATGTCAGAGGATGGTAAAAAAAAAAAGCACTTGAAAATTACATTTTATTTAAGTTATTGTTGTGTAGCATCTCACCAGAATTCATAAGTATGCATGAATGGATTATCCATTTTTTGTGATTGAATAAGTACATTTCATGAGCACTTGACTATGAAATTCGCAGGTTCATGAACAGCCTTTGTCAGCTGATTTAGGAAAGAGTCTTCAAAGTGTCAGTTTGTTCTAACTCCTTTACAAACTAGCGGAGCTGTGGTCTGGCTCATCTTTCTGTAGTCAGCTGAAGAAATTGGATGAGGGAAATCTAAAGAAAGAAATTTCTGTGCCTAAGTGGATCTATTAACATCAGAAACCCAAAGTGTGGAGATAAAATATGACTCATGACTCAAGGAAACTGTGTTACTACCCATCCACTCTTCCTTTCATACACTA
>NC_022010.1:89289836-89297795 GCF_000317375.1 Microtus ochrogaster
AAAAAAAAGAAAAACAGGTCAGGGTAGGTGCTGAGAATTAGACAACTATTTGTTTCAGGACAGAGCAAATCACAATAATTAGCAAATAGTGGTTGATCACAGTTATATGAAACACAATATTAATGACAAGTCTTATAACTGGATGCAAATGGCCTATATGTTAGAGGTTTATAATGTATTTCTCATTAAATTCCTATAAGAAATTTATTAGGTGTAGTTATTTTGAGAATACCATAATATTTTCCAAGTGTCTATCACAAAATGCTACTAGAATAATTCACACAATGATTCACATTTAACTTAGATTTTTAAAAAACGTTATAGAAGTAAAAATAGGAAATAATTATTCATAAACAAAGCTACATGCTACATTTTTTTTCATATGATACATTCATTCATTAGAGCAACTGATGAGAGGGGGTCATTTCAATACTGTGCTCATCGTCATAGAGCACATACATGGGATTTAGGAGAGAACAAACAACTTGAGTGCTAACTCAAAGGGATGTATTAAACCTGGAGAAGGAAAAGTGACTCCAGAAAGGACGAACGATATGTCTCTGCTCAAAAAGATATATATTTTGATTTTGCATTTCCTAGTAAGTACTTTGTCTAAAAACTAAATCAGATAGATCATATGAATTTGGCACATGGGCATCTTCAACACACATTGAACATTAACATTTAAAGCAGTTACTCTTCTCATTTTTCTGGACACCGTTTCAACAATCAGTTAAGAATATATTTATATTCAAATATGTGGTTCTTGACCAAGTTATTTTCTGTTAACTGCGTTTTTCCATTCATTCTTGCACTAGTTTTATTAGAGAGAGAGAGGGAAAGAGAGGAGGCAGGGCTTGTCCCTGAGGAGCTCTAGTTTAAAAATTTAATTGTTAATGATAAATTATTTTGATTGTTCTTTAGCTATTGTGAAAATGTCCTTTTAAATTGTTTCCAAGTATTTCTTTCAAAATGATGACAATGTAATTAAGATTTTTCTTTGGACATTTTCTGTTTCTGATGATGAAAGCCTGCCTTTTATCAATGTCTATTTCTGATAATGTTTAATTCACCGTTGTGTCTCTCTAGACAAATTTTGTAGACCTTTCATGTATTTGAGATTATTTGAGAGAGCATCTTACAGGCAGAAAATAATTATTTCTCATTTTGTTGACTCCAGGGATGTGTTTCTACTATCTGTTCCATTCTTGATATTCTGTGAAAACTGGAATAAGTTATCCAATTACTGACAGCTCTGATGTTGATGCTGATGATGTGATATTGAATGCCCTATCTTACAGAACACCAATTCAATTACACACAGTCTCCTAAATAGCCACAATCTCTGCTTAGCTGCATCTCTAAAGAAGGACATTTTAATCTGTTCTGCTGTTTGCATGTCTCAATAAACTATGCCATGGGGATCAACAAAAAAATTCCTAATGATTGAAGTGAAAAAACTGCCACAAAACCCTTTGATGGTAGATACTGTAGCCTACAGACTGTATAAATTCTACAGTTCCTAATAGTAAAAAATATCAGAGTCTCCATAGTTTCCTGCCTGAATAATACCATCACCTTCAATATGATCAAATAACCTTTCTGGATACATTACTACTCAACTGAGAAATGCTAAAATTTGTTTTATTGAGTCCATGTAAGTATAACAAAGTAAAACAACACTATAAAGGAAAAATCTTTTCCATTTTCAAGAATGAAAATAAAGTCATTACTCTCAGACGCCGTTCTAAATTCACATAAAATTATTGTTTTTTTAATAGAAAGCTTCTATTGTTTCTGTTTAAAAGTAAAGGTGTTAAAACTTTTTTAAAATACTGATTTATTAAATAGACATTACTTTTCATTGAATCAGCCATTGAATTGTGAATAAGATTTTGAAATAAATAGCCATAATTTCTTTAACAAGGGTTACAGCCAAGATAATTTAAGTATATTTCAGATCTTCAGTTTTGTAATATTTTTTTTGAAAAACAGAAACTGTCTACAGCACCTTCAAAACAAAGTTTGAATATACAAAGACAGAGTAGAAAGGTTTATGTGACTTTGATGCCTTGGAAGCAATGGGGCGCACCTTCAATGATTGTTAGTTAAGTGAAATACCTTTGTGTGAGACATGAGAGACTTAGGACATTTATTAAATGTGTCTTTACACTGGCAAAACTAAGATTAAAGACAAATAGTCTTTCTTTCTTTCTTTCTTTCTTCCTTCCTTTCTTTCTTTCTTTCTTTCTTTCTTTCTTTCTTTCTTTCTTTCTTTCTTTCTTTCTTTCTTTCTTTGTTTAAACCAATCCAACCCTGGGTAGTTGAAGCAGATATAGATTCTTCAGGTCCTAAGATGAAACAAGTGGAAGAATTATACAATGCTATTCAGTAGCAGCACGACTACTCTCTGGTCCTCTCATTGAATCCTATGCACGCCAAGAGCAGTAGTTTGATAGACATGCATGACTGCCTCACGGACACATAGATCCATAAAATGGCATTGGTTGGGGTCTCAGACTCCTGGTGTAGTAAATGAATTCCCAAAAGGACTAGAACAGCACTTTGACTCTCACTGGGACTCTGTGCTCAGTGTTGCCAATGACAGATTTAACAAGTATTTGTAAAGGGAAGAAAGTAAAATTGTATCAGAAAAGATAAATATCTAGATGTCCCTGGAAAGAGAGAAGAGGGAGGCATAAGAGTGAGGATGGACATTCTAGTCATATTTAATACACTATTTACAACTTTCTCTTGAACAAGTTCATAGTGGTCGTTATCACTCTGCAGTTGGCCATGTCTTTACATAATAGCATTTTTTTTCATTTGATAGTAACTTCTAAGGAACAGAGTGGGATGTGTATAGTTTGTTATTCAATTTTGTTACTTTTTCTATTTAAATAATAACCAAATTTACATTTTTAGAGCTGAAACAAACAGAATGATTTATTTTGTAGTAAAATACCGACATGTTTTCTGAAGATATTTTATAGTGAAATGCAAAAACTGTTATGAGCTCGAGTTCAGCACTTAAATTTCTCTCTAAGTTGTGAAAGTAATTTAGCCTTTCTATATACTTAGTAGGTTATGTTTCAAAGTGAGAATGTCCAAGTTCTTAGAACTTAAAGACTGGAAAAAAGTAATAGTGAATATTACTTAGAGTAAAGATAAGTGAACAAGAGAAGAGAAATAAGCATAGCCACAACCAAACACAACATTCTGAGTACAACTAATGAACCAGTACCAATCTCTATAGATGAAGCTGGCTTCATTATTTAAAGAAATCATGATCTTTTTTGCACTGTATTTCCTTCAGAGAGGCTTATTTGAGGGGTAAGCATTTAATCCTATGTACATCCCCAGCAATCTCTATTAGTTTCGGGAGGGATTAAATATTGATTGCAACACTGTAGTATATAAGTCTGTAAGTAAAAAATCTTTACTTTTAACTGAATAAACCAGGATGTTTTGTCAAGCCTGGATTAATTTGATAACCTCAAAGTCAGTTAAAACACCTGAATAGCATAGTATATCATTCATCTAGACAGTGTCTAGAATTTATTGTATTAAAGTGGATATTTGTTTCTATAATTGATGCTTCTAGGATTATAACAGATGCATTTCCTTTCGTGAATTTTCATTTTTCATTATTACTGGAGGACTAGAGGTTGTTATGGCTAGTGAAACAAAAAGCGTCAATCACACTGTACCCTGTAAATTGATTCTGAGTGACGCAAGTCTTGCTTTACCCGACCCAACCTTAAAATGGAATAATTTTCTAAAAAGAATGCTTCACCCTCCACGCATAAAATCCATTAAAAAATGTACCCAAGCAAATATGTATGACTGTTCTTGAACATTTAAGCATACTGAAATGGTGAGAATCGGCATTCCGGAATGGATGAAAGGGCTATGGTTGCCAACAGATAGACCAAGCTTCAGTATATGGCTCTACACCCATGGGTACACAACCAGCACAGATTAGACTTGTTGGGCATGGATCTGCAAGGAACTGAAGGGAAGAATGTGGAGAATATAATCAAAATATGTTGTAGACATATATGAAATTATCAAGAAATTAACAAAAATACTAAATTTTTAAAAATAACACTGTCAGTTCTTATGGTATCAGTTTGTATTTTAATAAAAGTATCCCAAAAGGTATACGTATAAATAGGTATATATATAAATAGGTATATATATATAAATAGGTGTGTGTATATATATATGGACAGAGAGGGAGAATTTCATGAGGGGATTTCATGTATCCCATGTTGACTTAGAATCAGTCATGTAGCAAAGATGACCAGATGATTTTCAGCATCTCAGTTTCCTTCCTCTGCCTCCTTTGGAGGGCAGGAACTATAGGCAAATCACTTTCATTCCCTGTTTAATTGGTGCTCGTGGCTTCCTACGTTTTAGGCAACCACTTAACCAACTGAATTACGTTCCTCTTCCCAATGCCCAGAAAAAAAGGACTTCCTTAATGAAATACTTATTTTCTTATTATTTTTTCAAAATGAAATATAAGTAAAATTTCACATTCTTTTTGTTGTTGTTGGTGGTGGTGGTTTTTCGAGACAGGGTTTCTCTGTAGCTTTAGACCCTGTCCTGGAACTAGCTCTTGTAGACCAGGCTGGCCTCAAACACACAGAGATCTGCCTGCCTCTGCCTCCTAAGTGCTGGAATTAAAGGCATGCTCCAACACACTCCAGCAATTTCACATTCTTTTATTATTCCATTTTAATAAAGATAATTAATTATATATTATAAATATATTCTAATTATTTTTAAAGTAGTACCACTTAAGTTTAATAAAGAGGACTAAGACTAGGTAAATTAAAAGCGTGACATTTATTCTAAGTATTGACACTTATGTTAATATTTGTATCTATTCTACTATTATTAAGTTCATTTTTATTATTTAATATTTACTTCTACCACATATTTTTTTTTAAATTTCCAGATGTACAAATAAAAATAACACTGATATGTTGCAGTACAATTTTAAAGATAAATATAATACCCTGGATTATTTCAAAAGTGAACAAATAGTTTCCAAGCATATTTTATGCCTTATGTTGCTGTACAAAATAAATGTTTCCAAACATTATTGTGTTAGGACCACACAATATTATTATTTCCTTTTTGTTTATCTAATTTCTTATTATTTAAACAAATAATTACATTTTGAGTTTTGCTCAGTAAAACCTATGTTTTGAGTTTTACTTTATGACTAAGTACAATTAAACCATGGCTGTTCCGTTTAAAAAGAAAACCTACTGCATTTACCTTGAGTTGCTATTGTTAATTTGGGCAATGCATTCCTTTTGTTTAAAGCCAGCAGGGGGAGCTCTGATCTCATTGGGTTTAGTGTAATTAGTTTGGGAAATCTGCATTGTGGGGTTTTGTATATGAAACAAAGGGTGAAATTAAAATGTTCATGGCCTGTGATGATATTAAACTCTGAACAGTTTTCGGGTTTATTTTAATATCAATGCATCATTTACTTGTCTATAATGCAATCTAAAAAACGCTATTAGGAATTTTTTTATGACATCATTTTATATAAAAATACAATTAGGAAAATCTTGTTTCTGAAAGCTAGTAAATGATTTCTTCCCCACAAACCCTCTGCGCTACTGATAGAGTATATATACTATCTACATTCATTTTTTTCTGAGGTAAATTTATTATTATGACTTCAGAAAGCTAGGCCACCAAAATGTCTAGAAAGAATTGCAATTGTATCAATTAACTAATTAATTCACTATCCATAAAATCAGTAATCGAAGGAGACTAAGTTAATATCTGATGATAAATTTAGGTGTTAGTGGTTTGTAATAATTCTTCCTGGAAGTGTTTTGTTTAGATAACTTTATTTTAGATGTTATCTGTGAACTTTCTGCATAAAACTGCTAAAGGAAAAAAAAAAGTCTTGTTTTCTGATTCACCAAAGGGAAAAAAAAGAAAATAGTAAATGAAGTTTTCCACTTTCTTGATATTTATTTAATAATTTGACATCAGTTTGTGGGATCTGTACTTCAAAATTCATTGTACAGACAATTTAAATGCCTTTTAGAATGAGTAAATGATAGCTATACAGCATGGACTGTTATTCTACCTTAAAGAACAAGTCTCCTTACTTTTCACAACATGGGAAGACTTCTGAAATCCTATGCAAGGTGTATAAGTCAATTGTTAAAGACAGGTACTGAATTACTTCATTTAGACATTCAGAATGGCTGGCTGGGCCTGGGGAAAGAAATGGCAAATCACTGTTCAATGAATACAAAGTTTCAGATATACCAGGTCAATAAGTTCCAAGGATATATTATATAACATAATGTATGTTCTAAGTAATATTGCATATACAACTTAAAAATATTATTAGGCAGTAGAAGAAAACCAACAGAAGGAAGCAGAAAGCAGCAGAACAGGATTTTTGAAGATGATGAATATGTTTATGAATTTCATTAAATTGATGGGATTGTGAGTGTATGAATACATCCAACTATATCAAGTCAAACAGATTAAATATGCACAAATCTTTGTCTATCATTATGCTTCAAGAAAGAGATATAATTTAAAAGTATAAGATGATCAAAAATTAAAAATACTAGCCACACCGATTAACCACTATTCACTTAAATAATTCATACATGACAAAGAAAAAATATTATTTTATTATGGTATATTTAAAAATTACTTGAGAATTTCATTTAGTGTATACTAACCACATTTGCCCTAGCTTTTCCAAGAACCATCCTCCGCCTCCCCACCATGTCTCAACTTCATATCTTTATTTGCTTCATTAATAATTTATTATATCAAATTTGTACTGATTTATAATCTTAGTTTGATGAGATCCCCTGGAACATGGTATATTTACTGAAGATCACTCTTTAAATAATCAGAAAACAAAAAATAAAATTTATCTTCCTTTCCAAGAAGACATCAACTATCAAAGTATTCTCAGTTATTTAGGGAATTCATGAGCCCCTCACATCTCCATATAAGAATATTGACTGGCTTAATATTGTGTAGGTCTTGTGTAGGCATTCAGGGTTGCTATGAATTCAAGAGTACATCTATCATGTCATTCCCAAGAGACACTTAAGCTTCTGACCTTCTGATGTTTGGGTCTTACAGTGTTTCTGTTTCCTCTATCACAATGATCTCTGTGATCCTGGGGTGGAGAGATTTGATGGCAATGTCTCATTAGTGCCTGAGAACTCCACTGACACATTCTCTGCAGTGTGAACAGTTGTAAGTTTCTGTGCTAGCAATAATTTATTACCGAAATAAACTTCTTTGATAGAATCTCAGAGTTGAACTAGTCTGTGGGTATAGAGATATGAATTTAGGGGGTAGCTTGATATCGTACCCACTTTGAACACTACTACTAGGTTCACTACTTGGGACCGTGAACTTCCCAGCTGTGGGTTCTTGACGTGATTAACAGTACCAGGCATAAATTCCTCTATGCAGAGAAGACCTTAACTCCATCCACAAAGTGGTTGGTTATTCTCATAACATTTGACACATGGACTATCTTGTCATTCAGATCATTATTGTCATAATATGGTTTATTCCCTTTACAGCAGCCTATCTAGAACCTTCCAATTCTATGAAAACTAATCAGCATAGACAAAGGCTTCCCCATCAGCATCAACCTGAATAGTCCATATGCTCAGAGTAAAATGTGAGGTGTCTTTAGCAAGAGGTTATTACTATCAAGTTTTGGTGTATAACCAAGAACAATGGAAATAGCCTATATTATTTTCATGGTCTCCTGAACACCTCTGAAAAATAACTGTGGGGGAGGTAGTCCACACCTAACACAGGGCTTTTATTTGGCAGTATTTGACTTTTTGAAGGAGCATGTTCAACTCTGTAGGTTGATTCCAATTAATCTTCCTTTAATATGAAAAAAAAATCTTTTATATACTAAAATAG
>NC_022010.1:89298180-89300865 GCF_000317375.1 Microtus ochrogaster
ACATCTGACTAAAATTTCATTATACATAGGTTCCATGTGTTCACTATAGAGTTATCAGCTGATTGACATCTTGGCTGTTCCCATGTCCTAGATATTATGAACAGAGCAGTTATGAACATGGATGAGCATGTGTCTATGTAGTAGGAAATAGTCTTTTGTGTATTGCTGGGCCGTATGGTAGATCTATTTCTTTTTTTAAGGAATTGATTTCCATGGTTGCTACAGTTTTCACTCCCACAAACAATACTTATTTCCCACGAGTTTTCAGTATTTGTTGTCTTTTGTTTTCTTAATCTTAATCATTATTATTATAGCAAGATGAAATCTCAAAGTGGTTTTAGTTTTTGTTTCTTCGGTAGGGATGGGAACATATTGTAAGCTATTTCTTCTTCTGAGATATCTCTGTTCAATTTAGTAGCCCTCTTAAGAGACAGTCTTCAGAAAAAAAAAAAACCTCCACTAGCTATATATATGACATGAAAAGCATTTGCCAAGTCCTTATGGTGAAAATTCTGATGGTTTATTCTTGTAAACATTTTAAATGAACGCTACAATTTCCACCTGCACTTTCTCTGCATGGCAGCCCACAAAAAATATTATGTATTGATCAGACTTTCCTCATCTCCACCAGTCCCTATTTCCTCAGCCCCTCATCACCATTTTACCCTCCACTTCCAAGAGAGCAATATTCTAGATTCCATAGATGAAAGATGTCATGCTGCACATATCTTTCATTGTGCTTTATTTCACACGTAATAATAATAATCTCCCATGTGGTACCAAGGAAAGGAGTCGATTCTTTTTATTCCCACATAGTATCGCATAGTATTTCAGCGCGCGTGCGCACACACACACACACACACACACACACACACACACACACAATATTTTCTTTATCTTTCTTGCTCCCATTTCTTAACAACTATAAAAATTGCTACAATGGATATGAGATATACATACACTTTGATATACTAATTTCATGAAGATGCTTAAGAAATTTTGGAGATTACTGAGAGAAGAGATCACCATGTCCTCACTTCAGTTAATGTGAATTAATTGCTAATCCTGCCACCTTTTAGGGAAATAGACAACTATTTCCAAAGCATAAAAGTTCTATAAAAGTAACAGTATAAGCATTGTTGACCAAATATAGCCACTGGGATTACATATTTCTACATTCATTAATATATCTTCAAATTAAAATAATTTTTATGTTATAACAGGATTACATTATATTTTTAGTTATTATAGTGTCATGTCATATTTTTCTACAAATTATGAGATATCTTGCATTAAATGAATCAAGCCATTGTGTGTGCGTGTGTGTGTGTTTCAATGCACATATTAAATTTGGGTGTAGTTGCTCCCAAGCTCTTAGAATCATATGCTGAGATAGAGTAAATTAAACAATAAAAATGTGTTTTAGAAGCTCTAGTCTTTTATGTCTCATTTTATTTCTTTTTCTGATGTTAGCAGCCATGAAAAACCATTAGCTAAATATATTAATTCATTAGCAATAGTAAACAGTGCATCTTAATCTGGTCATTCCTTCTCAATTTATTAACTAGAATATTATTTCAACAAGAAAAATATGCTTTTGAGGCTATTTTGTTTAGCAGAAGTAATTCATACAGAAAATTCAAAATGCATATTTTACTATATTAAGTGTGTGCAACACTAGTAAACATAATGCTTTTCCACTGTTCTGAAAAAGTGCTCACTAGGTATGTTATTATAAAGGCGTGAATTTAATTATACCTGGAGTAATTCAATTTACCCATATGTATGGTCAGATTACTTATTTTGCCAATGAAAGCCTGTGAAAAGTTATTTGTTGTTCCTTTTGTTTTTACCCTAGTAGACTACGATATCTTCTCTATGTGACAGTAGTCTTATGAAAAACCAGCAATAGTGCTGAAAGAACAATATGAATGGATGAGTGACAGCATAAATGAATGAAACAATGAATCAATAATCAAACAAATGCATAGATGAAGCTAAGTCTGACATCTCAGACTGCTATGCCAGATGCTTGGGATGCTGAGGCAGAAGAGAGGCAAATTTAACGTCTTTCTTTCTTATACTGTGAATTCAAAGCCAGACTGGACAGCTTACAAAAATGATGCCTCAAAATCAAATAAAAAGCTAAGTGAAAAAAATAAGTGGAGTGTATCAATCCATCAGTAGATACATATAAATTAGAAATATTTAGCAAATAAAAAAACAGTATATTTTTCTGCTAGGGAATCGTTCTAAAGTAGTGAAAAGATAAATTTTTCATCATTATTGGAAATGCAGTTTAAATGACAAAGGAGTGAAGTGACACACATGTCAGAAGGACTTAGAGGAGCAGGAAAATGCCAGGACCTATCATGTGGAGTGTGGAGCAAGTAGTAAGAAATCAGACTTGCAATTGGAGATGGACAGTGTAACCAGACATCTTAATTGCTTTCCCTGATAAAAATGAAATTACATAAAAATTAAACTGGCTTAATAATGTCCTCAACTATAAGAAGTCTACATGCACATTAGCCATGCATTCTATATAGTGGAAGACTTAGTTATTAGCCATGAAAAGAAACAGATTTTTGACTCATTCAGCATTAATGATTAAGGCCAAATACCTAGTGTCAAGTAAGAAAACCAGACTCACATGTCTTGACATCATCTGATATCTGTATATAT
>NC_022010.1:89300965-89301453 GCF_000317375.1 Microtus ochrogaster
ATACTGGAAAGGTTAAAACTATGGAGACAGAAACAAGAAAATGACTGTCAGAAAACACAATGGGAAAGAGATTCATTACACGGAATCACAGGAATATTGAGAGAACAATAAAATATCCTCTACCTTGATTGAAGCCATGATATATTAGATGGGAGTCAGAGTCACAATTTATATAAATGAGCATGACAGAAAGATGAATTTACTGACAAAACACACTTCAATGCATCTAAATTAAAGGAGTAATGGAAGGTTTGGGGCACAGTTTTTGTTGTATGTTCTGTAGAAGAGCGGGTAAATAAGTGTACCTAAAATAATGTTAGTCATAAGGTAGCAAGCAATAAATTTATTGGGTGAGAATATGATGGTTCAATTTTCTCTGTAATTATAATTTGAAAGGCTGTCACTGCTGTGTGGTGGTGATGTATGCCTTTAATCCCAGAATTTGGGATGAAGAGGCAGGCAAATCTCTATGAGTTCAAGGCCAGAGG
>NC_022010.1:89301575-89304484 GCF_000317375.1 Microtus ochrogaster
AAGAGTAGTGAACTAATATTATGCATAAGTAAAGTTTATTTTAAAAAGTTGAAGAAAGTTTTATGTTTTAAAATTTTCAATAAATTGTATAAAAATTGAGCTAAGTGGAGCCACAAAAACTTAACAATAAACAGAAAACTAAGATACCAAATGAAATTTTCATAACTGCATCTTTTAAAATTGTAGCGGGTGATGTAGATAAACTTGTCAAGTGCTTGTCTAGCAAACAAAAAAAAAAATTCCATGATCAAATCCAACGGTAGCTTAAAGTAAATGAGGTGGTGCATGTGTGATGAATTCCAGTATCTGTGAGGTGGACACAGCTGAAGAAAAGGTCAAGGTCATTGTTGATATATAATGATTTGAGGCCGGGCTGGAACAGACAAAATTGAAGGACCATCCATTTTCTTCTCGTTATAAAGTAAAGAACAGGCACTAATTATGTGGCAGCAAAATAATGTTTTTCAGAGTGTGATATCCAGGGTGAAAAATGTAATACTTGAAAAAGTATACATGTATATGGACATATATGTACCTGCGCATATACATGTACACATATGTATATTTATACGTGTGAGTAGGTGTGGAAACATTACAGAGACTCTCCTCATTCTCTCCATCTGCCTTTTTTATCCTTTTGATTTTCTTAAGTTGTATTTTTGAAGTTATAATATCATTACATTTCTACCTTTTGTTTCCTGTCTTCAAACCCTCCCATGTTTTTTTCTTTGCTCTCCATCTAAATCGTGTCCTCTTTTTCACTAGTATTATTCCATACATATGATGCTCTATGTGTATATACTTGCATATTTATAAATATAACCTGCTGAATCTCTATACTATTACTCATGTGTATGTTTTTCTGGTTGATCATTGCATATTGGAGAACCCAACAGTAAGCTGTTCTCTGGGGAAGACTATTTCTCCCACTATCAGAATCCCTAATTGCCTGTGGTTCTTTGTGTAAGGTTGAGGCTTTGGGGCTTTTTCATGTTTAATTTGACATATTAATGGTGTTGCCCATGTTCAGCATATGTTCAGGCAAAAGTGTTAATGAACCTTATTAGTTTAGCTTCTGACATTACTAGATAATACAACTTCACCTGATGCTCCCTGATCCTCTGGCTCTTATAATCTCCCTGTTCCCTTTCCTGCAATATTCCCTGAGCCTTGGATTCAGGAGTCATTTTATGGATCTATCCATTGTGCTCCACAGACCTGCATTTTGATTGGTTGTGGTTTTCTATAATAGTCTGCAACTATTGAAAATAGCAGTTTATTTGATGAAGTGTGATGGTATAAAGATACACATTAAATTGTTGTTATGTATTATGCTGGTTTAGTAATGGCAGTTGTAGAGTCTCCTCAAGATCTATGATTTCAGTTGCACTGAACATTTGATTAGGGTTTCGGGCCTCACGTGATTTCAGTCTTGTTGAACAGGTTTCATACCTAGTTAGGGAACTATTGGTTACCACTAGGTATGCAGACTATCCCCTTATATTTTTTGAGTTATGCTGGTTGTTATAGTTCACAGGTATCATAGCTCGGTTGGGTTGCTGATTGCCCCATCCCTTGGAAGTTCGTATGGCACTTCTGGTACTATAAAAGCTAGTCTTTAGGCAGGGGCCATTTATGCCAGTTCCTGCTCAGGGTTCTCTGATCTTTGTGTCCGAAGTGCATGGTGTATTCGGTAAATAGGGACTTATCTGCAACCTGTGGAGAGACAATCAAGGACAGTATCAACAGACTGTATGTTCTGGGAGTCCATTGAGCAGTTTTGACAAACAATTCAAAAGAAGACCCCTTATGTCTGATATTGAGGTTTTGTTAAATATTGATAGAATTAGTCTTTGTCTTTTGATGACAAATTGAGAAAAATTCATTTAAATAATATAAGTATATTCATATTTAGAATTGTGTTTATTATACATTCTGTTCTGTCTACTCCACTTATCTAAATCCTGCCCTATCAAAAAGCCAAGGCAGCTTCTTTATTAACCAATGAGAGTAAAACATAGACAGATCCACTCCTCCATCAAACAAGGTAAACACTTCTCTGCTGCTGGTGGGAGTGAGAACTTGTACAGTTACCTTTGGGAATCAATATGGTGGTTTCACCAAAAATTGGAAATTAATCTACCTCAAGACCCAGCTATACCACCTCTGGGCAAATATCTAATGGATGATCCAGCCTATCACAAGGGCATTTTCTCAACTACATTCATAGATGTTTTATTCATCATGGCAAGAAACTGGAAGCAACCTAGATGCCCCCCTACTGAAGAATGGATAAGGAAAATGTGGTACATTTTATGCAAAGGAGATAGTTAATAGCATAATTTCTGATGATTTTTGAGATATCCTTAATATTATTTTTCCTTCCCCCGACACATCTTCTGTATTTACTTCATTCCGTTTGCCCAAATAACCTCCTTTTCCCATTTCTACATCAGGTCCTTTGTATCCTGCTAGTCCCCTTAACCTTCTCCCTCTTCTGTATTGATCTCCGTCTCTCATTTCTAAAGAGCACCCCCATTCCTCTTTATTTGATCAGATCACCTGTACACACCAGCATCATATTACCACTTACAACAAGTATTTGTGGCATTTGTGGAATGATTATTGCAATGCTGTGAGGCATGAGATAAAGATTTCAAGCAGTGTTCACCTCCATTACCGTTTGGTACCTCTATTGAACACCTATCCAGTCTTTATCCTCCTGTTTAGAGAAGCCTCATATCAGTTCTTATCATTCAACGGAAGGTTATTTTGGGAGGGATTATTTTTTGGCAGCTTATTTTCTTTTATCAGATTGTGAGTTACCTTTTGTTACCTGAAAATATTTATAGTTTTAAATTTTGTTTTTTTTTCAATCAGCAATTGGTATACACTGTCTAGTACTTATG
>NC_022010.1:89304748-89309232 GCF_000317375.1 Microtus ochrogaster
AAAATAAAAAAACAAAAAAGTAATCTTCATTTCTTGTTAATATTTATGTAATATTTAATAACAACAACAATTCACAGAGTCTTGTGCTAATACAGCTTTTCTCTAACATACTATGCTTGAAAGTTAGAGAATAAACAATGTGGGATATTTCATTAAATTGAAAAATTTGTGGTATTAAAAATAACCTTATAATTTTAATCAATTCTCAGTGTCATTTAAGATGATTAAACCAAATACATGTGCAATATTTTTGCATCAATTTATGACAATTTTATGTGTCTTATCTCAAAATATTATAATAGGCCAATATAAGTAGTTTAAATAATGATCAAAAAGCTACTGTGATGAAGAAGTAGTAAGAACATTTTGTATTAATGATGCAACTAATATTGATATAGTTTTTCATTAATTGTGAAACTCATTAAAGTTTTATCTATTTAATTCTAGTTGTGTTGCTTGATACAACTACCGTGATGGGAGAGCTAGGATGGAAGACATATCCATTAAACGGGGTAAGTTTAAATATCATTAAAGTTTCAAAGTTAATATTCACCGTGGGTTTGTAGGATTTTCTATGAAATTAAAGGAACCATGGATTGGTGTAGATGTTTGTATATAATTTAAGTCATATATAAAAGATTAAAGTCGAGTTGAACTGGTAGTATATGGGAACTTGTGCTCTTTTAAATTAATAATTGTTCTTTTGTATCACATTTTAAGCATAATTAGATATGTACACACATAACCATTTTCATTAAAATAAATTTATGTTTAATTGTATAGTTCCATGATTTTTTTTCTGTAAACAGGTTATATATAATAATTTTAAAGGTATTTGTGTATACACAAAATATATCATGGTTTGAATGAACAAATACTAGCAATATACTGGTAGACGGAAAATTCTATTTGCCACAGTAGTGTTTTGGGACTTGACTAGGTGATACATTGTAACTACCTTTCTGAAATCTTGAAAGTTGCTTCTAAAGTCTTATTTAAATGTGAATCTATAAAATATATTATTTTCTAAGTATTTATATTTTAATTGTGGTTATTATTGAGTTTTTGTATATTTCAGTTTGTTTTATATAATGCCTTCTTTCCAATGTATTTCTGCTTTATTTTTATATTAAGCTAAGCTAAAAGGGTGGTTAGTAAAGGTTTTTACTTTTATTTATTTATTATTTAAACACAAATTAAATAGATATAGCTAAATGTTTTCAACAGCTTTATTACTTTTATTTTTCTTCTACAAATGTTCTAATTCATCAGTTCTTTACTGATAATGTTTTGCATTGCTTCCATTATTTTGTCTACAAATACGAATCTAATAGGAAAAATTCACCTTGGAATATATTTACATTTTTAGACTCTTTCCCAGAAACAGACATTTTGCATCAAATGTTATTTGTTAAACAAGTTTTTTCAAACTCAAACTCAAATTATGCAGAGTAAAATCTTCTTTTCTTTTAATTGAGTATTTACTTGTCATTTGTTTTATAGTCAATGTGTAATTTTATATTTAAGTTTCTATTTTATTCTATTGTCACCACAAATTTCTGTAATAATGGTGTTTCTAGAATTCACTGTATAAACTGATAACACATAATTTCATAACTATTTCCATAAAATCCCTATTTTTAGAATCTTTCCCAAAAATAGACATTTTATATCAAGTGTTATTCATTAAACAAGTGCTTTTGAAACTAAAAGAATTATGCTGAGTTTTCTCTGTTTTTTAATCCCAATTAAATTGACTCAAAATTTACCAAGTTAATCAGAGAATAATAACTTTTCTTTTCATATCTAAATAACAACTGCATGTATCCTAGTAGCAAACTGTTTATAAGATATTTGTAGATATAAAAATCAGTTAAACTAGGTAAAAGAGCATATTGCCTATAAGCCAAACATCATCATTTTATAGGGTCAATGTTTACCACATGAAGAGTCAATGGGACATCTACTAATAGTTTTGTTTATGTATTGTGACACCTGCATTTGTGAAATAACTTATCAAAGCCCAAGACCATACTACATTTTGAATCATTTTATCATGCACTGTTATTTTCTAAAACTATATATATTTGTTGAACTCTGAAAATAAGAACTTTATTGACAATTTCTTTCTTCAAAAGTGAATGAAAAATTTCACTATTTTCCAAACTGCTATTTAAATAAGTTTTACTCTGAGAAACTCTACAACATATGTAGTGGTGTTTTAAATGTCCTGTATGTTAATTTCCGCTGTAATATTTTACACTTCAAATAATTGCATTCAGTTTAATGAATGAATAGAATAATTATACAAATACATATTTCATTAATTTTAGTGCTCCAGTGACATTTTATTACATCTTAGTGGTGTGTGTGTGTGTGTGTGTGTGTGTGTGTGTAAAATGTCTAAATTATGGACAATAAACAACATGCAGTTATTGTTATCTCATTCCACTATGTAAATTCCATGGATCAAGTTGGAATTTACATACCCTTTCTAGATGAGCCATCTCATTGATCCTAATATGACATTTTATAACTATGAAAGTTTAATCTTTCTACAAAGAGAAGAAAACATTAAGAGTATTAATTATCTTATATTATTGTGAGGATAAAATATTTAAGGGATAGAAGAAACTAAAGAAGCATATTTTGCCAGGCAGTGGTGGCGCATGCCTTTAATTCCAGCACTGGGGAGGCAGAGGCAGGCAGATCTCTGTGAATTCAAGGTCAGCCTGGTCTACAATGTTAGTTCCAGAACAGGCTCCAAAGCTATAGAGAAACCCTGTCTTGAAAAAACAAACAAAAAAAAAAAAGGATTTTATGATTATCATTGCAATAACTGTAAATATTTTTAAAAAGAGAAAACTGAAACACTTGATGTTACATAGGTTGCTTGTTTTCTTTATTGGAATTGTCTTTCCACCATAGATCAGTTATTTTTTCTTTTGCACTAAAAGCAATATGTAATCATCACATGATACATTAAATAAGTAAACTGGAAGTAAAAATGCATATTTGTTTAAATCTATTGCAATATAAACTAATGTATATATTCTGACACTGAACATGAACTTCTTGAAAAATAACATACTGATTATCAGATTTTCAAGATTTGTTTGTCAATAATATATGTAAGTGCTCATTCTTGTTACCTGAAATCTCGTGCAAGAGGAAAGCAGTATAGCAATGTAAATTAGATAATCTCTGATCATTTCATAGGTTGGTGTCTAAAGTTTTGTTTATCTAACTTCTCTCTACATATTTCACAGGATTCTGAAACATATTTTTTTCTTTCCTAAAACTTTCACATTTTCTTGTAAGAAGATAAGTGATCACAAATTACCTTAATTTTAATTTAACTAAAAATACCTTTATTGTTATTTTTTACACTAATCTACTTGTGTGCATGTGTAAGTGTGTGCACAAGTGCATGTGCAGTTGTGTGTATGTGCACATGCACATGCATACCCATGTGTATCACATTCTTTTGTGTAGGTCCAGGGTTAATTTTCAGGAATCAGTTCTAAATTATCCGAGTTTTTTTTTTTTTTTTTAATCTTTTGCCTCTGGGATCTACAGTGTGACCTACAGAGATTAAACTCAAGTCTCCAGGCTTGTCAGTAAGCATTTTCTCATTGGGCCGTCTTACCAAGCCACATCTTTATTTTCCATGGTCTATTTTGTAGGATATTATTTAGATACGCTTTATGTGTCTTGTACAAAATCCCTGACAAACTAAACTTAAGGTAAAATTTGGCTCACAGTTCATGGACACAGTCTATTATACAGAGAATTCATGGAGAGAACCTTGATATAGTTGGTCGTATTGCATTCAAAGGCAGGAAAAAAGAAAGCTAAAACCTAATGTTCTAGCTCTTTTTCTCCCTTTTATACAATCCAGTACCCGGTCCACATTTAGAGTGGTTGCTTTCTATCTCAATTAAACCATTCTAATAGGTCTCTCAAGTCAAGCCCCAATACAAGATCAGTTCATTTTGGCAAACAGTAGTAACAATACCAACTCCATGTCCCTTCAACTGAGCATTCACCCATGTAACTAAGAAGTCCTAACTTTCCAATTAAAACTCATGTTCATCTCATAATGCAAAATTTATTCAGTTCAGTTTTTAAAAACCCCTGTAAGCGAAGGCTGCTTGTTTGCTCCCACTGCCCAGACCTCAAATAATTGCACAGAAACAGTATTAATTAAAACATTGCTTAGCCAATCAATTAAGCATATTACTAGCCAACTCATATCTTGAATTAACCCATTCATATTATTTTACCATAAGGCTCTTGGTTTACAAATAAGGTTCTGGATGGAAGTTCATATCTTTCTCCTCTGGTGGCTACATGGCATCTCTTTAACTCTGCCTACTCTCTACATATTTCTCTTACTGCCTGACTATATTCTGTTCTGCTATAGGCTAAAGCAGTTTCTTTTATTAACCAATGGTAGTAAAACATATTCACAGCATATGAGG
>NC_022010.1:89309668-89312761 GCF_000317375.1 Microtus ochrogaster
CCATCCTCCCCTTCTCACTTTTCTCTCCCCATCTCCCCTTTCCCCCATCCCAACCCACAGCCCAGTTCCAAATTTTTGCCCAGAAATCTTGTCTACTTCCAATATCCAGGAGGATAACTATATGTTATTCTTTGGGTTCACCTTCTTATTTAGCTTCTCTAGGATAGCGAGTTATAGGCTCAATGTTCTTTATTTGTGGCCAAAAACCAGTTATGAGTGAATAACGGGAGCTCACCAAGGCCAGCTGGACTGGGACTGAAAAAGCATGGGATAAAACTGGACTCTCTGAACAAGGCAGACAATGAGGGCTGATGAGAAGCCAAGGACAATGGCACTGGGTTTTGATTTTACTGCATGTACTGGCTTTGTGGAAGCCTAGTCTGTCTGGATGCTCACCTTCCTAGTCCTGGATAGAGGGGGAAGGACCTTGGACTTCCCACAGTGCAGGGAACCCTGACTGCTCTTAAAACTATAGAGGGAGCGGGAGGGGAGTGGCGGTAGGGTGTGGGGGGAGAGGGGAAAGGGATGCCGAAATTTTTAATAAAAAATATTTAAAAAGGAAGGTTTTAACTTTAACATAGTAAAATTACATATAGCAAAACAGTTATCCAGCAAGAATTACATGTACAATATTTATGTCTTCTTTATGTTTTATTATTACTAAGGAAACTATAATTATAACTATTTATTTTTTAACTCCATCAAAGATCTTAGAAGGATATTACCTAAATTAAGACAAAGTGCATTGTAAGCAACTTCCATAACTCTAGGATTGGCAGACATTTCGCTGCCTGGACAGTCACCCAAAGCTCCTTTGTAACATTGGAACATCCAATTTTTAGCCTACAGGCCCATAATATCTGGCAGACTTTTTATGAATCAGGAAATTTTAAAGACAATTCTGACTACATTGGCAGTTTGTCAGTAAATTTCTTTTGTGTCCTTTAGAATGTCTGTGCCACTGAGGTTATATTTAGGAAGTGGTCTCCTGTGCCAATGCATTCAAGTGTACTTCCCACTTTCTTTTCTATGAGGTTCAATGTTGTTGGCTTTATGTTTATGTCTTTGATCCATTTTGACTTGAGTTTTGTGCATGGTGATAGATATGGATCTATTTTCATTCTTCTACATGTTAATATCCAGTTATGCCAGCACCATTTGTTGATGCAAAAATACTCAATATAATACTGGCAAATATAATCCAAGAACACATCAGAAAAATCATCCACATGATCAATTTAGCTTCATCCCAGATAGTCAGGGATCATTCAACATATGCAACTATTTCAATGTAACCCATTATATAAACAAACTGAAAAATAAAAACCACATGATCATCTTATTAGATGCTGAAAAAGCCTTTGACAAAATACAACATCCCTTCATGATAAAGGTCTTGAAGAGATCAAGGATACAAAGACCATACCTAAACATAATAAGTCAATATACAGCAAGCTAATAGCCAACATCAAACTAAATGAAGAGAAACTCACAGTGATTCCACTGAAATCAGGAACAAGACAAGGTTGTGCACTCTCTCCATATCTATTAAATATAGTTCTTGAGGTTCTTGCTAGAACAATAAGACAACAAAAGGAGATCAAGGGCATACAATTTGGAAAAGAAGTGGTCAAACTCTCACTATTTGCTGAGTAGTTCCTTGTAAGTGGAGATTGCTCTTCATTTTCCTGGCTACTGAGCCCCTAATGATTGATGATTGATTCTACTCTGTGTACTGTGATTACCATTAATGAATAAAGTACCTGCTTTGGACCAATATCAGGGCAGAACAAAGGTAGGCAGGGAAAACTAAGCTGAATATTGGGAAAAAGGTGTAGCAAGGAGAAGCCATATATACCCATCAGAGACAGACACCAGATGGAACATTTTCTGTTAAGCTACAGCCATGTGGTGATACAAAGATGAATAGAAATGGGTTTAATTAATATGTAAGAATTAGCATAAAAGAACTAGAACTAATAGGCCAAGCATGAATTTAATTAATACAGTTTCTGTGTGGTTATTTTGGGAGTCTGGGTTGATGGAAAATGAATAAATGGCTTCCAACAACAAACAATCATGTAGAAACTGTATTAGTTACAACACTCTTTGGCCTATTAATTTAGGCTTCTTATTTGCTAATTCTTACATCTTAAATTAGCCCATTTCTATTATTTTATGTTTTACATGATACAAGCTTCTGTTTTTGTCTTTTTTCTTGGCATCCTCATCTTCAAGCCTCCTGCTAGAATAGCTGGTTAAGCACCAGTTACAGCATTCCAAACCTTTCCTAACCTAAAGGTATAGAATTTCTCAATTCTTTGCATTAATAAGTTGTAAACGTCTACCAACTGTATGATAAGGTTTATCAAAGAAACAGTACAACTTCTAGATACCAATTTTCTGTATTAGTAAAGTTGTACATTGTCATAACAATATTCATTCAATAAGCTACTTTAGAAAGGATGGCCTTATTTTGACTTTCAATTGAAGGGTGCACTCCTGCATGATCAAGAAGTCATATAACTACTAAAGGGTGGTTACTCAATAATAAGTAAAAATTATGACAGCTGAAAAGAAAAGGTCATAAGAAAACAGACAGATTGGGTGAATCAGTGCTGCTAGAAGTAACACTATGGCCACTAAACTGCCAAATCCTGCATGGGTCCAGGGATGGACCTAACTGGGGTAGAGATGGATTAAGAAAATAACAGGCACAATAACACTTGGACACAGAATAGCTGGGATTGGGCATATTATGTTTGCTCTAATGAAACAGCTACAACATGCAGAAGCTGAGAGTGTTGAACAGGGAGAGAGGTTATTAGATACAGTTGAACAGTGGGGTTTATAGTATATAGCTGAACAAGTAGGCAAGTTTAGCTAATTTCAGTAAGAGCAGTCTATATAGGGGGCAGTCTTCAGGATATAATCATCAGAAGGAAGGGAGCCATAGTAGACATTTTGTGAACACAATGTAGATATTGTAGACACTCATACTAGAGAAAGGCTTTGTAATTTCTCTGTACTTCACACAAGGAAGGCTCTGTCACTTCCATGTATGAGGTCCGTGACATAGCCACAATACACATT
>NC_022010.1:89312886-89324661 GCF_000317375.1 Microtus ochrogaster
ATTTTAAGAAGCTGGATTCCCTTACCTTAGACTGCTAGATTGCAAATTCCTGTTATAATGCCAACTGCAGTTTGTAATAATAACGGAACTCTTGATAGTAGTGACAAACGGAGCCCTGGCACTAATCCGAAGCAGACAAAGAAAAGAAGAAAAAGCTCAAACACTAAAATCTTTCAGAGTACACAGGACCATGAATTAAGGCAAGCTGCCGGCTTCCTTTCATCTACTTATGCAGTGAGTTAGGGAAATGACCTCCCTGCATAAAGGAAATATGATAAAACAGAGATGAATGAATTTATGTAGCTTTATTAGAGGCCATTAAAATTTAAATATTTAATAGATATACAACCATGATTCCTGTCACTTCTCTCCCCACTATTTCATACACTCATCCAAGGAAATTGATTGCTGTCTTATTTTTTCATTAACTGAAAGAGCATATATAAGACTAGATGAAATTAATTTTGAGCTAAGGGAAGGTAATAATGGGAAAGCAGGCTATAGTGATTTCTAAAATCAGACGTGAAATGTTTACTATTTGTGAATAAGTGATTGCTTTCATATTCTTTTAGCACATCCGTGTAAGTATGTATAGAATTTTTTCCAGTGGCTCTGCTTTTTTAATATATAGAATCAATGTCTTGTAAATATTTAGTGTTTAAAATGTCTTAGTATCTTTAACCCAAGTCCCTGATTATATAATATACTATTTGTTCTTCATTATTTCTAATTTTTGATTTGGGAACTCCTGATTTCATATTTAAAATTAATTCTGGAGTTGTAAAGACTCAGACTCAGCTAAGATGCTGGGATGTTTAAATTTTGTCGTTTTTGTTTGTTTGTTTCAGCAGGTTGAAATCAATTTTAACCAGAATTATTTAAAAACATGTAAGCGTCTTCATTTTCAAATGAATCCCAGATAAAGTCACATGAATACTTTGGGAAATTAATAGTAAATATTTAAGATTCAGGTAACATGTTATAGGGAGAGTTTTAATATAATTAATTGGTTACTTTCTAGTAATGAGCTCATTCTTCTATGCTGCGGAAAAGAAAAATATCCTACAGATTTTCTTCCTAGAGATCTTTCAACCAATATCCATCTCAGTTTCATGTACCACTTCATCGTTGGTTTAACTCCTTTTTTATATACCTTGGGATTCACCATGGTGTATTCAGTGGCTTTGAGACTCTCTGCAGCTTCTTCCCTCAACCATTCTAGTGGTGCTCTAACGTGTGTCTTATTACATCCATGTCTCTACCTTACTTTTCTCCTTGTTTTAACTTGTAGTCATTATCTGTCACTCTCCATTTATCATCGGACACATCCTGAGCTTTAGTCATCTGCAGTTTCCAGTTTTTCTGGAAACATGTTATGGTTTCCTGTGTCTTGCTTACTTTTGACTCTGGTTATCAGATCTTATGTCTGCTGGTCTGCAATTAAACACTGTGATGATTCCTACCCTTTTCTAGAAAACTGATACTACTAAAAATTAAATTGGGAAAGACTATCTCAGGAATGTATGAAACTCAATACTTATCACAATGTTTGACACACTCCGTTTAAATGTGTGGTAAATTGTTAGTGTAAAGAACTGATTGCTTTGTATGCATGTAGAATTATGTTAAGACAAGGAGTACAGCCTGACAGAAATGCAATAAAAGTTGTTTGAATAGATAAATACACACCTGACAACATTTTATTTAATATACTAGCTGGAGACTATGTTTGCCAATGTGATTAAAGATGAAATCCTCCAGACTAACTCTACAAAAATAATTTCTGGGGAAAAAGACGAAATTGTAGTAAACATTTTTTTTTCAATGTGTTTTTTTCAAAGAAAAATAGTATAGCTAGGAAGGTTTAAATATTGACTTTAAATTTCGTGTTTTATCTAATCTGATTCATTCTCCTATTATCATTTTTTATAAAATAAATGTTCAAAGATGGAAAGAAAGTTACTTACTTATTAAATAAAAGAACTATAAAAAACTTTAAAGCGTTTTAAGCAACACCATCAAGACATAGAACACTTCAGAAAATTAATGACCAGTTTAGAGTGGTTGATGAGCTGAAACCCATCTGAGAAATATTAACCCCAGTTGGTTGTAAATTCTGCACCAAGTTATTGAGATGATAATAAAAAGTAGAACATATGGATTTTTAATGGTTTATAGACAAACTGCATTTTTAGAGAACTTAAATTAAGGGACAAAGTATTTAAAAACATAGGTCAACATTAAATGTTGAACAGGGTATTTTTTTTTAATTTCTTTCCCATGAAATTAGTATTTTGGAATAATATACAGTAGTAAGCAAAGTAGATTCTTAAAATGACTTATTTTTTTTTCATTCAGCAAAGAAAATTTTTGGCTAATAAATGAAATGCTTTTCTTATTTGTCATCACCCCTATAATTAAGAAGCATATATATAAATTTAAAATTAAAGAAGCTTTTCAAGTAGATATATAAACAAGATCAGCATGTTTACATACATACACATGTACACATAAACACACATTTATTTTGAAGGTTTATCCAAACTGAGAAGAGTATTTTGGAAAAGTGATATTAATTTTTATTTTGAAAGACAAATTTAAGTTATTCATGTAATTAAATTGTATGCTTGCCTTTATTGTAATGCCCTAAAACACATTCTAGAAAATAAAATTAAATAAAATAACTAAATAAAACTCTTATCACTTTCCATATTTTCAATATATGGTAAAAGATGCACATAACCATTAAACCACAGTTATTTTTATTTCTCTTCAAATACCCTCATATTGAAAGCAAAAAAAAAAATATAAGTATTATTTTCAGGTACTAGGTACCTATTTTTTGTGAGCCTAAGAAACACATGTATAACATTTGTGAATGATATTAAAGCTGTGTGGTGATCTTGCTTTGTGTGTTCTAGAAGAACAAACTTCTGGATAAATTTCTTGACTAGATTGCTCTACTGTTTAAAAATGCCAGAGAGAAAAGCAATGAAAAGATTTGTTTTGGCCTAGAGTCCTAGATTTTTTTTCCAAGGTCAACTAATTCATTGTTTCCGAGTCAATGGGGAGACAGAAACTTCATGGCAGAAGGCCCTGGGGAAGGACAGTTGCTCATCTGTGACAGTGAGGAATAAGGAGACAGAGGAGAAGACAAGAGGGGTCCAGATCAGAGATGAACTCTTTAAAGACATGCTCCACTAAATTACTTCCTTGAATGAGCCCTAGCTCCTAATACTCCATCCATGTGCAAATTGCTAAGTGGATGAATCCCTTTATGAAGTTAGTGTGCAAAAGGATCTTAAGTTCTTCAGCCCATGATCCCTTGGGACATTTCTATTCAATCCACAACAGTGGTTTAATTTTTCAAGCAGACCTGGTAGGTTTGGGAACCTTATGATGCTTTATAAAACCAGGACATAATCTCCACTTTGCTTTTGAATAAAGATTTTCACTTCAGAAGCAGAATGGCTGCTAACTAATTATAAACATATCTTTACGCATCTTATTCTTGGTTTGCCCCTTCTGCTCAGGCACTTGCTCTCTGTTGAGAAATACATCCAACTTGAACCCAGTGTCCTCAAAATACATCTCTCTGCAGTATGATCTTTCTGTATTAAGCAAAATATGTTATCCTACAAAGATTGATGTTAACAAAAATTAAGAGACATGCCAATGAAGCACCAAATATATACAGAACAAAGTGTAGAGAGGGAGTTCTGGGAGATAATTAAAATTAAAATATTATTTAGTAAGTTTTTGCATCAGATAGTAGAATTCTTACCCTTGTTTGCTTCTTAGTTCCATTTTCAAGGAATACCTGTGAGAAAACTCAAATCTAGATGATAACCTTGCATGAACAAGGCCATTGGGCATGATGTTCCACACCTAACTTAGGAGCTATGGGCCATTTATAGCTACAGGGAAAGAAAAAGTCCATTTTCTCGGAGTATAGCCCCAAGTAAGTTGGCCACATTTCAGTGGAGAAGCACATGAACAAGACTATATGATCTCACAAAATGGGCTGAATAGGTGTAATAAGAGGACCTGATGTTTTATGGGTAAGGATGAGGGCATATATAAGAGGAATTTGGGGGTAAGCAAATATGATTTTAAAAGTATGATAAAAACATGCTGTGTGAAATTTAAGCAATAATATGTATATATTAGTATCCTCATTTCTATTCACTTATTTGGAAGCTGTCTGTGGGCCTAGCATGCTGTGCAAGTCTGCTGAAGTGTAGTGGCTTCCTTCTTATGTTCTAAAAAGGCCTTTCAGAGTATTTTTCTGAGTATGCAGATATGTTATGGCCTATGTAATAGACAATAAATCCTGATGGTTCATTTTTCCTTTGTTCCTAAATAATTAGTTGAGCCTGAGGAGATGCATTATACCTCACTGTGAACTACCAGGTACTTCCCTTTATGCAAAATTTTTCTCAAGATAGAACATTTTCTTCCTGAAAGTCTAATTCTAAACTGCTAAAAAATTAATATTCTAGACATAAAAGTTAAAATGTTGATTTTGCATTACTTAGGGTTTTAATATATCAATATTGCTGGAGTTAATTTACTTTGTGGTAAATATTACTAAAGACAGAAAATGTCTATTGAAAGTAATATTCCACATTTGAAACTGAGCCATTAAATGAAACAATAATTGGAATTAAAATGCCCTTTTTACAAATTGTATTAGTTATCTTTTTATTACTATATTAATATGCCTAAGGCAATTCACTTATGAAGAAAAGATTGATTTAGTTCACAGTTCTAGAAGTTTTAGTCCAAGATTTCACAACTCCTTTCTGTATTTCATCTTTTTTCTTTCCATATTTCTTTCTTCCTTCTGTTATTTTATTTTTTCTTTTGTGCTGCTAATAGGAGAATCAGAGGTCAATATTAGAGAGAAAATTATGAGCAAGCAATTTATATCATGTACAAAGAATTAAGAAAAGAATGGTACCAGGCCTCCACCACAGTCTTCTTGGAGCATGTGCTCCCAGAAAATTAAGGATCATACCCAAAAGTCTTCAATATAAAATCCATTAACATATATCAGGGGTATCTCCATAGGTACTGAGGTCTTGTCACATATACCTTTGGGAGGCATCCATCCAAGTCACATGAGAAATGTTTATTTTCAAATATTTATTATTTAAACTTTTTTAAAGTTTAATAATAGCAAATAATTCTATATGAATCGTTATTTTATGTTTTGCAATTTTTATTTAAGAAC
This sequence comes from Microtus ochrogaster, assembly GCF_000317375.1. Classification (NCBI taxonomy): domain Eukaryota; kingdom Metazoa; phylum Chordata; class Mammalia; order Rodentia; family Cricetidae; genus Microtus; species Microtus ochrogaster. The sequence continues at coordinate 89,318,123 of NC_022010.1, forward strand.
TGCTAAGGATAAAATACAAATTTATATTTAAGTGAGAGAATTATATCTGATAGTACCAGAATCTATTTTAGCATACATACCAGTGAAATATTGTTTCACTGGTCATTACTTCTTTCCTTATATGGTTATCAGCTTGTTGTTTATATAACAAACTGCTTGCAATATGAATCAAGAAAGAATAAAAACTTATTTTGGCCTTAGGTTTCAATCAGATCTTCAGTGTCTAGGTAGCTGATCGTTTTTCTTCTTTTGCTTTTGGCCTTGGAATAAAGCACTGGATCATGGTGGGATGCATGATATAAGGATGTCTTGCCTCAGGACCTCTAGGAAGCAAAGAGATATGATGAGTAGCATCCCAACATCTCCTTCAAGGGTGTACTGTGAGAACCTAGCTATTTTATATTCACTTCCTTAAAGTTTCTTAACTTCTTTTTAACGCTTTAGGATAAACACCAGTTTTCCAGATTAAAGCCTTTGAGAGGAGTTCTTAAAAGTCCACACTCATACCTTCCTTTACTCTTTAACTGACCATTGTTCCCATTAGCAGGTTCACTATTACCACACAAAATTTTGAATGATTCTATTAGTCCCTTTGTCTTCTATTTGTGAATTTCATAAGTAATAAGGCTGATCAATGAATCCTTGTGCGTTATAATAAGATGATGATGATGATGATGATAGATAGATAGATAGATAGATAGATAGATAGATAGATAGATAGATGATAGATAGATAGATAGATAGATACTGCCATAATCTACATACATTATGATAAATATTACATTTCTAGGGTTACTATGCCAAATTATAGATACTTGTTGACTAGTTATCTTAAAACAACAGGAATTGGCTCAAGGTTCTAGATGCCAAACTTTGAAATTATAGTGTGACCAAGGCCAAGATTTCACTCAAGACTCAAAAAAAAAAAAGTCTGCACTTAACACTTTAGTCTCCTGGTGCTCTGAGTAATTCTCATTCCACAATGTAGGCACTTCTACACCTTTTTTTCCCTGTGTCTTTACATGGCCAACTTCCTCTGACTGTGTCTCTGTCTTCATAAGTCAACGGTAGGATTTAGTGATAGGACATATAGCTCATGCTCTAACATGCCTTAATTCAGCCACACTTACAATCTGTGTTTCAAAATAAGGTCTCAATGACAGATACCACATGAACATGTAACTTTGTGGGATACAGAATACTTCAATCTGTCAACATATCAATCTTCCCAGCAACATCTGTTTATATTTTGTGTTCATGTCTTACATCAGCAATGTAGTAAGAAGAGATAAATTCTGTTCAATATGGGGTTGAAGATTTTTATTCACTGTCTGTTTCTTCAAGGTTAATGTCTGATTTGATAAGTAAACCTACACCAAGGAGTATTTGTAAAGCTGTGGAGAGTTAAATACAGAAACATTATATGAAAAGATGACATAATTATATGCTTGTGACTCTGTCTTCAGTCCTTCGATATTTTGTCATAAGCAGTGGACCTGCTGTCATGGATGATTCTGTCTTCACAAAATCTGGAGTGGCATTTTAAAATGTAACACAAAGAAGAATGGGCAAGGAGGGATTTTGGATATTTGTGCATTTATTTCTAAGCTGAGTAAACAATCCTACCTGAGTTTAGATATGGGCTCCATTGATTGTCACATAGTTCATAAAAAGTTTAAGAATTAATAAAAACATCTAATGACTTCCCATTAAATCCCAGTGATTGTACAGGTGTTTTTCTGCGATACTTTTCTTCTTATTCTCTTTCAGATATCATGGGAAAATACAACAGGTTATTCTCCAAACTGGCTCCTTCTGAGATTGAAGTGAACCTTTTACTAATTGCCCAAGCACAATAACTGTAAACAAAATATTCAGTGTTGCTAACTATTTAATAACTCATTTATCTTTTATTTGTAGTTGGGATAATTATTTCTCTCTTATGCTTCAACATAAGCAAGAACTAGCAAGATACAATTTCTCTTAGCTGTGGCTAATAGTTTGAAGTCATTAGAGTAATGAAAAGGAAGCTTCTAATTTAATGGGATTACTATGCAAATTAGAGTGGTCTGTGCTGCAAATGTTACTGATGATAGAAATTGCATATGTAATTTGGAAGAAAATACAAAAGCTACTACCTTCTTTTATGGCTATTATTTCATTCTAGTTATGTATATTGCTGCAAATATAATTAAACACACACACATATATTTGTTAGAAATTATCAGAATATTATTGAAAGATGTCTGATTTTTTTTTTCTATTTTATAATTTATTTCCCTTACCTGAGGTGACAACTTCTTAGGGTCAAAGTACCAACTTTTTCTTTTTTACAATTCTTGGTTTGAGATTACTGGAAACTCAGAAAACATCACCTTATTGAGTCTCATTTAGAACTGAAGTTGTTGAAAGTTAAATACTTGTAGAATATGGTATTTATTCTTAGTTTTAGAGGGAGGAATAAATGAAGCAGAGGTAAAGGGCAAAGTTTTCAGACACAGTGAATATGCACATGCATACTGGAAAAAACCAGAGTAGCCATTTAGGAAGCAGAGAGCATGGTTGTAACAGCAGGAATGGAAGGCAATGTGTAATTTTGGACACTCCTTATTATGTGCAGAATGCCACTGAATAAGAAGTTTCACATGGAGTGATTTCACCAGAAGAATAGGTTCTGGCATATGCCAGTACAATTAAGTATACTATTCATCTCTGTCAGTCATGGTCCTTCAAAGACTGATTTCAAAGAATTGCTTTTTATGAGAGGGAGGACAAGAGGAAACATTTGAAAGAACAGGTGATTAATGACATCATTACAAAGTCCTGTAACTATTATACAAAACCCAAGACATTTGTGCAGAAAAACTGGAGGCAACTTGAATATCCACGGATTGCCTCATTTTGAATCATTGATCTAAAATACATGAGCATAACTGCTTGATGATAAATGTGACAATCTGGCTACATGGGAAGTGGTAATCAGTGTTGGGTTTTCTACATATTTGGCTAGAATTGAAAACAAGGTAATATCAATGCCTTTTGCATAAGGTGTGAAATTTTATGATTGTAGCCAGCAAGCAAGATGATGCTTAGCTTCATAGAGAATGTGATCTTTGTGAAATGAAACAGTTTTTGTTAATTTTTATTGAACATTTCATTTCATGGTTTGATATAATCCAGTCCCTATTTAAAATCCTCCAGTTCTTGCCACTTTTCTCTTTCAATTTCATGCACTTACTTTTTTTTTGTCTTTTGTTTTTAAAAAAAAAAAAATGGAAAGAGACACCCTTTATTAAGAGATTCTATATTACCAAAAGGGGACTAGAGTGGAAAAAATGAGTTAAGTAGTTCAAACAGACGTTGCACAAAGGGTTGGAGCTTTTGTAATATGTTGTATAGGGTTTGAGGGTCATTTGTTCTGCACAGCACAGGGTTTCAAATGCGGTTCTTCATTCAACTTTGTATACTGTATGTCTCATAAACATCATAAATCTCTACTCAAAGGTGTACATTTCAGTCATCGACAGACACTCTAGAATTGTAACACTTGTGGCTCTGACCAATTATAATAACCCTCAGTTTGAAACTTCCAGTCTGCTGTTGTGCCTGCAAGTTTTTGTACTATACTAACTTGCAGCTTTCTGGAAAGCCTTCCAGACCCCATGCTCTACTCTATCCGCCTACCCTAACTCCCACCTGAGAGTAGTTTCAGAACCTTTGGAAGGGAGTGCTGAAAAATGAAGATTATCTCCTTCTGATTCCTTTCTGTCATTGGCAGGATTAGACTCTGATTGAAAGGGACCACACTGAAATTATTTCCTAATCTATCTATCTACTGAAAAGGGAAATCTGGATCCTTTGTGGTATGAGTTGACTGAATCTCAGTATTATAAAATTAGTCTGGAATTGTATCTTAAAAGACAGAAAAAAAGATTTCTGCTTAGTATTAAGCCAGATTCTCCCCCCCCCCCGGTGCAGTGCTTTTAATGTGTCTAGAACCAACATGTCTGCAATTAAACTGTCATTATCATCTTGACTTGTGAGTTTAGTGAGATCTCTCGGACTATAAAAAACACACCAAAGTATATATGTATATAATGTATCAAAACACAAAAGAACAATTCCAAGAAGAAATATAGCAATAAAACAGATAAAAGGATAATGTGGTATGAGGCAATAATCACATTTGTATGTATACTGTTATCAAGAGTGAACAAGAAAATCATTAATAAAAATCAAAATAAACCATTATTTCAATTCCCGTCAAAACTTTCTTTTTCTACAATAAAATATAACAATATCAATTAGAATATAATATAACTAAAACACTGAAGTTTGACAACACAAACCAACAGAAGGAAAAGAGAGCAGGTTTTGCCCGTGCTGTTTCAGACTCTTTGAGTTCATATGGGCTTTGCTCATAAAGAGGTCTCTGTTTTATTTTTGTCCTCCATATCCTCTGTTTCTTACACTCTTTTTGCCTCTTCTTTCACAGGGTTCCATGAGCTCTGAAGGGAAAGCAAATATAATAGATTATTATGTATTATCTAGTATAAGAGATAGAGTGGAATAGGAGGATTAAGAGTGCAAGCAAATGGGAGAGGAGTTAGAGGGAGAACTAAAATTAGTGGGCATTTAAGGGGTAGTATGACAGTAGAAATAGTAGAAACTCCCTAAAATATATGCATATATGATTAAGATATAAATGAAATCACCAAATAATGACAGAGACAGTCCCAGTTGGCCTTCTTGTGTCATCACAGGAAGCTTCCAGTATAAAATTTGGGTTACATCAAATGTAATTATTTGCCAAAAGGGTCCCATGGGAATTCCCAAACAGCCTATGCAACACAATAAGGTGTTCTCCACAAAATGCCAACAAGTTTCCACTGCTGAAAACAACATCCACATAACTCATTGAACACGAAAAACTCAAGCCTCTGCCTACACAGAGAATTCACCCCTATATTCTAACATCTTTGATACAGAAGAACACTCTGCATGCAAGCAACAGAGAAATGTAAACACTAAGTCAGCCAAAATCATTCTGATCTTCAATGGTATTCTGTCTGCATGATATACTATGGCATTGGTGGCACAAAACTTTATTAGAGTAACCAATCAATAGCTGGTTTGACTTAAGATCACCCCATGAGATAGAACTCGTACCCGTCACTGCTTGGAAAACCAAGAAGCAGAGACAAGACACCCAAGGGATTTAAGGTAAAACCGAATAGTATTTGTAAGAAATTAATTACAAAATTGTGATAAAATGATTCATAATCATATTCTGATATATTCATAGATCAGTGTATTATACAGCCATCATCAAAGAAACTCCATCCTGCAGCAGATGGGAATAAATAAAGATACCCATAGCTAGAAATTATTCAGAGGAAGAAAATCCTTGGAACATTCAGCCCTAAATAGGATGTGTCCATATGTGCTCTTCTTAACAACAGCATTGTGGATATTTAGTGCTGTCTACCACAATACATTAGAATTCATGACCCCCATCAGTCAAAGGAATATGTACTCTCTTCCAAAAACATGTTTAGACAGTCAAAATAAATAATGACATTAGAAGGAGTTCCAAATATTTAAGCATGCTCAAAAGAAAGCAGCACATAATATTGGTTGTCAGGGAAGGGGAAAACATAGGGGTTTATATGTATTTATTTGTGAGCATATGAATAACTTATGCATATTTAAAGAAAAAATAATTCATTATCATAGGCACAGCAAAAAACACTTTTGTACATGATTTACTTTTTTTCATCATATGATAGAATGTGCTGACATAGCTTGAAATAGGAAAGGTTTATTTGAGATTTTCCATCATCGAAAAAGGACAGTGTCTTGAATGGCATGGTGTTAGGTCAGTGAAGGGAACAAATTCATATCTGGCAATATAAGGAAAACATAGAAAGATAGATCAGAGATGGAGCTGGATAATAACCCTCAATGAAGATTTTCCCTGATTCACTTTCTCCAAATAAGAATCCCTTCTAAAATTCCACATTATTCCTAGACAACTGGGGATCAAGAGTTCAAACTGCATGAGCTATACGGAGGAAATTTCACATAACATTTGTACAAATAGAACTCAAATTATTATTTGATCATGATTATTTCGTTATGAAAAAGATTTATCTCCTCATAGTAATATATTTGATTATTTTTGTTGTTATATTACGGTACTTCATGTCTTGTATTCTAGACGGGACTGAAAAAGACTCTTCAAGGAATTAATTTTCTTTAGCTTTATATTTTTTAAGGACTTGATAAGATTTGGGAAATATTCATTACTATTTTTGTAATTTTTAAATGCAAGAAAAATATGTAGATTACTTAAAGGGTTGTGGTTATTAATATTAACTCCTAAAAATACATTCCCTTAATGCATTACTTTAATATACAAAGAAGGGGCAGAAACTCTTTTTTTTCTTTCTTTTTTTTATTTTCTTTATTTTATTTTTTTTTTATTGAGAAAAGGAAAAAAAAGTTTCCCCCTCCTCCCAGCCTCCCATTTCCCTCCC
>NC_022010.1:89325836-89335642 GCF_000317375.1 Microtus ochrogaster
GAAACACTGATTTCCAAAGTGGTTGCACAAGATTGCATTCCCACCAGCAATGGATGAGTGTACCCCTTCCTCCACAGCCTCTCCAGCAAAGGCTATCATTGGTGTTTTTGATTTTAGCCATTCTGACAGGTGTAAGATGACAAATTGACAATGTGTCTTTCCTTTTCATAAAAATGAGTGGGGAAAAGATCACAAATGTTCTGCTTTCAAAGATAATAATGGAGATCCTGGGTTCTTGAGTACTATCTTGCAAGCAAAATTATGGCAATTAAGTCATTGCTAGTTATCATCTAGCAGCAATCCTAGAAATTTTCATAAAAATTATATATATATATATATATATATATATATGATTGACCTTTGGCCAGATATCTATGCAATATGTGAGGGCATCATAAAGAATTTATCCAGAGACAAGAGAGAAAAAATGATTTTTTTAGTTTTGCTAAAGGGGCCATTGTTTTAATACATTAACATATTATGTTAGACATAAGAAAGATGGTGAAAAAGCCAGGCAGATCACAGGAAGAACAAGGGCAATAGTCATTGCTGGTGTGTTTTACCTTTTCATGAGGTTCCCATGCTATGAATAATGAATACACTTGCTGCAAAATTGGGCAGTTATTTATCAGAAAGCTCTTTCTAATGCAACATATTATACTTAGTTATTCAATACAATCCAAACCTTTGTTCTTCATACACAGATATTTTAAAATAGGAATTTAATCTTCTCAAAGTGTTTGAAAAGGAGTAGAAGTATAATGGGATATATAAGTGAACAAATATAAGTGACTACAGTAGAAATATCAGGTCTCAGAATCTGGACTTAGATCCTGCCCTAATCTAGGCCATTGGGGTACTCTACTGGTATCATGCCTGCTGTCCATCCAGGGAGTAGCATATGACTATTGAATGATCCCCAAATTATTTAAGAGAACAAGAGTATTAATGATATTGAGAGCCATATTTTCTTTCCTTGATTTATTTTCTCTTTTATACCTATTTTTATTATTTCTATTATTATTGAGTTTATAATATAATTATGTCATTTCTCCCTTCCCTTCCATCTCTTCAAATCTTCCCATATAGCTATTTTGCACTTTCAAGTACATTGCTTCATTTTTTTCAATTACTTTTGGTTGCATGAATATATGTGCATGTGTATACACTAGAGAACTAGGAGATAAATACTCCCTCTTTGTCATCTATCTGTCTAATTATCTCTCTATCATTTATAACCTATCTTTCTGTCTCTCTATTGATCTATCAATCTATTCACATCTATATCTATCATTATCAATGTCAATTGTCATTATCATTATCAATTATCAACTATCCATTGTTCTTTTTATCTTATTATATTATCTATCTATACCTTTTACCTATAACCTCATCTCTTTTCTTTCTAAAGATTAGGTTTGCACTATATTCAGAGACTAAAACTGTATGTGAACCAAGTCAAGGCTTAAACATCTTCAGTATGATCCACTTACATCTATGTATTTTCTTCTTGGTTCTTAGTCTTCACTTATGTCTTCCTGCTCCTATACCTACTCAAAATGCATCAAATATTCTTTGTGTCGTGTATTTAAGTTCAGGGCCTCTGAAGCATTCTTCCAATATTATATCAAAGTCATTCTTGTTCAGGCATTTTAATAAGCCATGTGTCCTTATAACTTGTCATGGATTATGTAGGATGTCTCTGTGTCTTTACAACTTTGCCTCTAATTTTTATTCTTTGCCTTAGTTTCCTATGACACATCTCTTAGACTACAAATTACAACAATAAATTAATTAGGACAATTAATTAGTCTAAGGATAGTATTTATATTCACTTTTTAAAATAAATTTAAGACTAACTTAAGAAAATATTTCCCCTCATGTAAATATAGATAGAAATTAAGAAGGGAAGAAAATAAGTAAGATTTTATAAGAATGGAATTATAGGATACATATCTGTAAAATAGGAATTTTCAGATAACTGTTCTCTAGAATTTTAGGTCAGAGAGGAACTGAGTAATAATGAAATAATAAACGACAAAAGATCTCTCTAAATTAGTAATATGAGAAAGATGATTTCCTGACCCCATGATCTAGAGTTTTTATGAAATATTGCAGGTCATAATGAGAAATCTGGAATAGTTTAATTAATATTATATTATTAATAATGAGCCAGTCTTTAGAATTTGGTATGATGCATTTAATACTTCCTTGTTGATTTTATTGAATAGGAGTCAAAATTTTACTGGAAAGTGAGTAATTAAGATGGGAACCTTATTTGTTTTTATTTATTTAAAGTTTCTGATTATTGATTATATTCAATAGATTGTCAGGTATGCTGTTTATGACATATGTTATTGATAGATGTGTGAATTATAGTGAGAATTAATCCATTTCTGACATCTGTCTGCTCTTTGTAGACTTTTACTTATAGTTAACTTCCAGGGAGAAAATGAACAGTTGTAAAGCTCTCATGCCTGTTGTCTTGTTTTTCATCTTTGTTTCCATTCAGACTGCACCCTTTGGATATACCATATGTTTACATTGACAACTTTAGCTAAAGATTTAGTTAAAGTCAAGTTACATAAAAATGTTAGATTTTTTTCATGTTTTAGCTTGGTTTTCATTAATTAATAATTATATTGTTAATGACTTTAAACAACATAGCAGATCTATCATGAATTTAGATTAATTTTATAAAATGTAGCAAAATAATTCAAAATAAATTTTTAATTATACATTATTGGAAATTTTCAATTCATAGTAGCACTCAAAATAAACTATTCTGCTTTTATCAATATTCTCTTCTATGAGGCAATGCACATTTAAATATAATTCAAGTCAAAGGCAAATCTAGTCTTATTTTTCTAGCTAACTCATAATTGTTCCATATATAAGTAGTAACAAAATTTAATAGTCATAGTTTTTGCAAATGTTGAGATTTGTTTATTATGATTTCTCTTTATCTATCAACTGATGATTTTGAATAATATACTCAATTCTGCAGATTTGCATTTATTTATATATTTATTTACTTATTTTTATTTATTTATGAAAGAGATGGGTGTTGTGTGGCATAGTATACAAATTAAGGAGGAAACTTGCGGGAATCTGATTTTTCCTCCTACACTCTGGATCCTTGGGATCAAATACAGGTAATGAGGATTGCTGCAAGTTTCATTATCCACCGCACTATCCCATTGGCCATGTGCAGCTTTTTTTTTTTTTAGCTTACATATTATATTGGGTGATTATATAATATATTCTTTCAGAAAACTTTTAACTTAGTTCTCACATGGCATCAGCAGGGTGAAATTGTATATTTAAATTATTTTTTTTCAAATTTTATCAGTATTCATTGTTTATTCTATGGTATCCATCTTGAGGAAATCAGTACAACCCCTGGGTAACTCTGGAGGTTGTTGAATGCACTAGAATGTAGAGCAAACGAGAGCAGGATTAGGTGAGTGAGATAATTGCTGTCCAAAAGGGGAATTATTAGTTCTTTTTAACAAGTTTTTCAACAAAGAAAACAATTTTCTCTGTGTTCTTATTCTTGCAAATGGTTGATGAGTTTGAAAGAAAAGCTATTTAAGGTAAGGGACTCTAGATGAAAGGATGCTTTAAGGGGAGGGCTTTGTTGGAATTAATCTGCTAGGTTCCAGGAATACAGTTTTCAGAGCTTTGTAAAGTAATTGAAGCTTTTGAGAAACGAAACAGGAGCTAGATCTGGTTAAATTGATTCATTAAGTAAGTCTCTAAGGCTCCAGTAACACATATCTATTGCTGAGAGATATGGATTTTGTTGTGAGACATAATTTTTCATGATAATTTATCTCATTAATGTACTATCTTTATCTTTTTATATTTTTTAAGAATTTCATATATATATATATATATATATATATATGAAATTATATACATAAAGCCTACTGAATCCATATAATGTGGTTTTCATATCTATTCATTTATGATTGACAAATGGGGATTAGGATAAACTGTTGGGGTTCTCATCCATGGAGATGGCCTGTAGCTTTTCTAAAGATAGGACCTTGTGAAATCTCCACAGTGTACAATGGCATGTCAACTGATGCCATTATGCAAGTCTTATTTAGGAAACCATATTGTTGAGATTTCATTTGTGTACCTTCCCTGATCAGTCATCCTGATTCTCTGACTCTTAAAATCTTTTCACCCCTCTTCCTCAGGGTTCCCTGAGACTTAAGTGTAGAGTTTTCGTGGTAGATAAAAATAATTGGGGTGAATATGCTAAGGTCACTCACTTGTCTGTATTTTGACCAGTTGTAATTCTCCTTAGGAAACTCCACTTGCTTCAAAAACAAATTTCTTTGATGTAGATATAGAGCTACATTGATCTGCATATATTAAGAAATACTCTTAACTTACAAAATAAAATATCATTCCATGCAGGCTTCCCCGCTGACAGTCAGGTGTTTCTTAGTGTTTCCCGTCCTCCTTCCTTTGACTGAACTACTACAGTTCAGTCTGGTGCTTGGCTGTGGATCTATCTCTGCGTCTGCTTCCTCAGTTATTGGAATAAGGTTCTATGATGGCAGTTAAAGTAGTCACCAGTCTGATTACAGGGAATCCAATTCAGGCACCCTCTCAACTATTATTTTTTTTCATATTTATAAAGTGAATTTAATTCATAGAATAAGTTGTGAAAAATACATAAAGATGATATAAAATTAAATGTTTGCCATGAAAACTGTTAATGTAGTTTTTTACATGATTATTTCTAGACAGAATTTATTTATTTATTTATTTATTTATTTATTTATTTTGTTTTTGTTTTTTTTTAATTTATTTATTTATTAAGGTTTTCTGCCTCCTCCCCGCCACCGCCTCCCATTTCCCTCCCCCTCCCCCGATCAAGTCCCTCTCCCTCATCAGCTTGAAGAGCAATCAGGGTTCCCTGACCTGTGGACTTCCTCTCAACTATTATTAGGAGTCTTAGCTGAGATCATTCATGTGGATTCCTGGGAATTTCCCTAGCACCAGGTTCTTCCTAACCCCTGATGACTCTCTCTATCAAAATATCTTTCATTGCTCTCCTGATCCATCCCTCCCCCAACTCGACCACCCCGTCCTGTTCCCTCATGTTCTCTTCCCACATCCCCTCCACTTTATGCTCCTGCCTACCAGTTTATCCAGGAGATCTCATCTATTTCCCCTTTTCAGGGCAACACATGTGACCCTCTTCTGGTACTCTTTGTTACTTAGCTTTCTGGAGCTGTGGATTGTGGTTTGGATATCCTTTGCTAGTACCCATTTATGAGTGAGAACATACCAAGTTTGTCTTTTGGAGTGGTCTTGGTTTCCTCACTCAGTATGATTTTTTTCTAGTTATTACCATTTACTTTCAAGTTTCATGATGTCATTGTTTTTTACAGCTGAGTAATACTCCATTATGTAAATGTACCATATTTTCTTTATCCATTCTTCAATTGAGGAGCATCCAGATTGCTTCCAAGTTCTGACTATTATGAATAATGGTGCTATTAACATAGTTGAGCAAGCATACTTGTGTATGACTGAACATTCTTTGGGTATATGCCCAAGAGTGCTATTGCTGGGTCTTAAGGTAGCTTGGTTCTCAGTTTTCTGATATAACACATGAAATGAACTAGACCCTCTGCATGCAAGTGACAGGTGTGTAGCATTAACTATTTTTGGGATGCTCAGCTGCCACTGGGGACAGATATGCTGGAACCTTGCTGGTAGGCCACAACCTCATGGTAAAATATAAAATAATGGAAATAGGTTAAATTAAGATGTGAAGAAGGACGATTAAAAGAAATCCCACACTAGCTCAGATTTGAGAATAATAGATGGTTATTTATTTAGGGGTAAACTTACATATCAGAATTCTCTGCTGGAACAGAGAACAGCAACTGAATCCCACAGCAGGAAAAGAGGCCAGATATGCTTTACATCAGCATAAGTGGGCAGGTAACTTAAAGGCTACTGTAAGGATTTCCTACAGCAAAGATGTAAAACCTAGACAATAAGAAGTTAGAGCTAATAGGCCAAGCAGTGATTTAATTAATACACTTTCTGTGTGGTTATTTTGGGTATGAACTGCCAAGTGGCCAGAACAAACAAGAGGCCTCCTTACTACAGTGGGACCAGGATCTATCCGTGGTACATTGTCTGTCTTTTTCAAGAGCATTCCATATGCTGGAATGTCTTGCTCAGCCTTGATGCTGAGCATCAAGGGTCTTGGTCCTTTCTCAACTGAAAGTGCCAGGCTTTGTTGACTTCCCATGGGAGGTCTTACCATTTCTGAAGAGTGAATAGGGAATAGGTTGGAGGAAGTGGGGTGGAAGGAGAAAAGAAAGGAAGGGGAATTGTGATTGGTATGTAAAATGAATAAATAATTAAAATTAAACAAACTATCCTTCACAGTGTTGGTGTGTTGAAGGTACTCAGTGTATACTATTTGTACAGATGAAGAAGCCTGAAGGAAGTGATAAACCTCAGAAGTTAAGAAACTCAAGTGTTTTATTGAGTGGTAAACTAAAATATTTTGACTTAAGATGTCTTAACACGGTGTACATTGTCCTGCTACTGAGCTCATGTATGAGCAATATGCCTTATATGTCAGAGCACATTTTCTTGCAGTAGTTAAGTTCTGAGAGGTTGCCTAGACGCATTCTAATTTTATTCTTTCCAAGTGGTGTTGTTTGTGCTTCATAGTCAAATAAGTAGCGTATTAGTTAATAAGAGAGGCAAATCCATCTCTTGACACCTCTTCAAACTTGTAAGTCTTTTTATACTGATATAATATCTATCTTTCTGTATTTTTGTGTTTCAAAAATATCCTGCAAGTGCCCTGCACAAATTCATAGGAGTCAGTGTTGGGAGAAAATACAGGATTAGGCAGGAAACTGTGCTATGGTCACACTGATTTTTTTAAAAAATAGCAGTACTTCATTTAGATGCTGTGTCAACACATATAGCCTTCATTCTTGATGAATTTCTAGCAGCAAAATACATATTTTGTCCAGTCAGTTCCTAATAAATTAACCACTACCATTATAATGCTGTTCTAATAGATTTAAATTATTTTTCATTTCTTGAACTTTCTTCTCAGTCCCTACAGTTGGTAAAATACTCAGGCAAAATAGATTGTAAAACAATTTTAATAAAAATGATCTCACAATCTAGGACTCTCTCTCTTCATCACTCTACATCAAACTTGCCCTGTTCGTTCCTTGTACCTGACTTTATACCTCCTTTTGTATTTTCCCTTACTGTACTCTTCACTTGCCCATTTTCAGTTTGTGCAAATCTTTACTCAAATGTTACCACTTCAGAAATAATTATACACCATCTGTCTAAAATAAACATCTCCATTCATCGTGCATTACTTCTTTTCTTTCAATTTATTTATTTTTGACAAGTGCCAGTTTATGTCTGTTACAATGTAAGCACCAAATATCTCTCCTGTTCACCAGAATATGTAGAATTGGGGGCCTATGTAAAACATGAGGATTATTGGTAACTGAAAAAATGTTTTCTCTTAACACTTTACTTCAATTTCGATTCAGCTACATTTAATTTATACTTTGATATCTGAATACATTGCAAATTATTTTACTTTAGTATGCAATGCACGCCTATGCCATTGCTTGTAGATGAAGTTTCTGTCCTTCTGGTACCAGAGTCAATCAGTCACAAATAAATACACAGAGGCTTATATAAATTATAAACTGTTTGTTCTGTTGTTCAGTGATAATACTAACTACCTCTTACAATTTAAATTAACCCATTAATGTGGCTTGGTACTCTTTTCAGTAAGACATTTTCATCTTGCTTCCTCTGCTTCTGAATTATGACTGTGACTCTGCCTTTTCTTTTCCCGGAATTCCACTAATCTAGTATCCCTGCCTCTACTTCCTGCCTAGTTACTGGCTAATCAATGTTTTATTAAACTAATTCATGGAACAAATCTTTACAGTGTACAAGAGCATTTACTTTTCTTGATGCTATACAAAACACCTTACAAATGGAACTTAAGGAAAGAAAACATTGTTTTGACCTAATTTAATGGTATATACATAGTACAACATCTTGAGGAGGTTGTGACTCCAGGAATTTGAGGCAAATTTCCATATAAAATCTTTTGTCTCAAAGCAAAGAATAATGTCACCTCTGGTCTCAGCGTGATTTCTCCTTTTAATTTATCCTGAGACCCAAACCCATGATTTGGAACTGTCCAGCCTTAGAATGCATCTTCCCACCCAAGTGATGGTAGTGTACAGACCTTTTTCAAAGACTTGGTTAGAGACTGACCTGTCTCCAAGTGAAATTTAGATCCAGTTGAATTGGCAGTCAATATAAATCGTCACAACTTTACTATATATCAACTGACCATATATCAGTTTTATTCCAGGACCTTACACCTTTGTCCTCATAAGCATTCAGTCCAACTGAGAAGTCCCTATTCTTAAGTAGTTACAACAATTTGAAAATCAGATAATCCTTTGAGACTCAGGAAATCTCTCTTTTTTGTATTAATTAAAAATTTTCATTCATTTATCATCTTTGTAGCAGTTTTCCTTCCTGCCTCTTCTCCTATTCTCCCCCCACCACACACACCTCCCTTCTATCCAGCCTCCATTCATTCTTCTTCTAGATTCATTCAGAAAGGGGCATGCCTTTCATGGGAATAAGACAGCAAGGCATATAAAGTTGAAGGAGGACCAAGCTTCTCCCGCTGCCTAAAATCTGGTGAGGTAATCCATCATGGGGAGTAGGTTCCAAAAAGATAGCTTAAATGCCAGGGACAGGTCTTGATTCCACTACTCGAACCACACAAACAGATCATTCTACACAACTGTCACAAACATTCAGAGATGCTAGGTCAGTCCCATGCAGACTTTACAGCTGTCGGTTCAGGAAACTCAGGAAATTTCTTAACTGTGAGCCCCTATAAAATTAAGTAAAGTACATACTGCCACACACAATGATATAGAATAAACATTCAGATTTCGAATGGGAGAGATGGGAATTTGGCAAAGAAAGCTAGTACTAAAGCAAGATTGAAATTTTGCAGAGGAAGCACTAAAATCCTGAAACTTCATTTCCAAAATCTAGGCTCAATATGGAATCACTATGGAAACTAAATGCTTACAAAGAACCCATCTAGTTATTCTGCTTATAACCTACATATCTGTTTTCCTTGGCCAACTCCAGTATGCAAACACAATTTTCCTAAACAGATGTCTCTGTGGTCTGGCTTCCCAGTATTGTAACTTAGAATTCATTATCACAGTTTTACACAATAGTCTCTCAGGACTCGATATTAGCAAGGCCACCCCTTTAAATATGGCTTATCTAGCAATTCTATGAATCTTTGGAGCAAGACACCTCTCCCCATTTAGATACTGAGATTGACAATAGTAAAATGAATTTAAGAATCAAATATGATCAATCATTTTATATTTACTTATAATACAATGGTGAAATGTTAATTTTCAAATTACAAGTCAGTCTGAATTTAGGGTGAAATTGTTGACTGATGTCATTTAAAAGGTTAGCCTAATAAAGTTCAGCATATAATATAATTAGAAATATTTAGCTATAATTTTAGAAGATTGTAAATAAGTAAACATTGTATCCATAAACGTTAAACTGTAAGAATGACTTGAATATAATTTTCAAACACATCTCTAGGATTATATGTCAGAAATTTACTATCATTTGTAATCATTCATAATTTATTTTATCCAAGTACACTAAGCCTTATTTTAATCTTTTTAGAGTCATCGCACATTAAT
>NC_022010.1:89335780-89336384 GCF_000317375.1 Microtus ochrogaster
GCACAAACTAATTTAAAACTATAGACATTAGTTTTCAACTATAAACTAAAATAAACTATTAGTTTAATTTAAAACTAAAACATATTAATTTGAAACTATATTTTCCAAAATTGTCTATAATTGTTTTCACTTTATAAGTAAGGAAACAAACATAAAATATATGAAACAGACCATTTATAACTGCAGCATCTCTCTTAGAACATGAGAATTAAAACTATAATGTTTTTATTCTAATATATCTTAGTAAAGTAAGTTAAGATAAATAAGGCACGCTAACTCAAATTACAATTATCTGTTCATGACCATAGGATATAGTAGAAACATGATCACTATATGCACTTTAAAAAAGTCTAAAATATAGAACTAATAAAAGTCAATGTATGCTATATGTTTAAATAAGATAATGAGTTAATTCCGGTTGTTTTGCGTTACTTATGTTTTAAAGATTTTTAATAAAAATATGAGCATTTAGATATAAGAAAACTGATGGTGTTATGTCATTTAAATTAATCAATAACAGTAATGATTGGCTCCAAAATATACTTAATGAATGATTGTGGCAGTCAAGATAATACACTTTTTAAATTTCTAAAGTCATGTCAAT
>NC_022010.1:89339005-89358800 GCF_000317375.1 Microtus ochrogaster
CCCAAGCTTGCTCATCTTATCCCTCCACCCTCTTTTCAACTGAACTCCTGGAGTTTGACCCAGTGCTAGGCTGGGGTTCTCTACTTCTGCTTCCATCAGCACTGGATGAAGGCTCTATGGTGACAATTAGAGTAGTCACCAGTCTGATTACAGTGGAAGACTAGTTCAGGTACCCTCTCCACTATTGATCGATCTTAGCTAGGGTCACCCTTGTGGGTTCGTGGACCGTCTCAATTAAGATATATCTTTCAATACTCTTCCCCTTCTATCCTACCCCAACTTAAATATCCTGATTCCTTATATCCTCCCCTCTACTCCATCACCCCCAGTTTACCCAGGACATCTCATCTACTTTCTCTTCCTCCTTGTTACCTAGCTTCTCTGGGCCTAGTTATCATTTGTTTTATATTTAATATCCACTTATGAGTGAATATATACCATGTTTATTGTTCTGAGTCTGGGTTACCTCACTCAGGATGATTTTTTTTTGTAGTTCCACTGAGTTCCTTTTAAGGAACAGCTACTGAGGACTATGATAAAGAAAGAGTTGTTATGGAAATTAGGAAATATGTGACATTATATGTAAACAAACATTTAAGAATTACTACAGTTGAAGCACAGTGTGTAACAGATGCATAACTTCAACATCAAATCCATATAATATAGAGATTTTTATTTCTTTCCCTTGTTATAGCTTTTAAAGACGCTGTTGCTGTTCTTATATCCCTAGCATTCCTGTAGCTGTTTAAAATTAAAATTCAGAAATGACTTCATGGAATTAGTTTTAATCAGTTAATAAAGCTATCCAAAAGATTTAGATATATTGATGAATTTGTGAAAGTCCCATATATAAAAATTTGTGAAAGTCCCTTGTTTGTTTATACATATATAATATATAAATTTGTGAAAGTTATATATATATATATATATATATATATATATATATATATATATATATATATATATATATATATATATATATATATATATATATATACACGTGTTTTAAGCAAAGTGTGTTGAAGATCATCTAAATTCTTTTGCAAGGTAATTAGGAAGATGTAGCAATGTGAAGAATTAATACATGCTGTGTTTAAAATAATTAAGAGAAAAGAAAGGCTAGAGATGCAAAGTGTCATAATAAATTTCCTTAACATTTTAAAGATGCTTTCTAATAAAATGTTTTAAATAATATGCCTTCCTACAATAATTTAATATTTAAATGCTTTAAATCAAGTCCTCAAAACTTTGTGAAATATTTTTGTCTCAAAAAGAAAATGAAAAGAATATATATGTCTTCATGAATCACTAAAGAATGTTATTAACACATTTGAATTAGTTGATGCCAAGGACACCTACAAGGAGAAATTAAATCGACTTATTGATTTATGATCTGGAGACGACAGAGCTTTTGGAAAGCGATCAATGTTATTAACAGGTGTTTGAGTAGAGATAGGAGGAAATGAAATCTTATCTTTGGGAGAGAAAAGGGAGTCATAGGATAATTGAAAGTTCTCACCATTACCAAAGAAGGAAGCAGCTAAACAGCTATTTTTCCATACTTTGTCTAAAAAAAAAACTTTTGCTTTTCCTAACACCAACATAGTGGTATTTTTTGGTTTTAGTACATAGGATCATAAAAGGCTTACCATAGTAACTGAATGTTTGTGAAAAAAATGAATGTATCAGTATCAAAGGGAGCCACAGACAATCCCAGGAAGGAGAGAAGAGATGGAGTAAGGAGGTTGAAATAGCCATCATCAGAGGATCTGACATTAGTGAGATCTACTGTGGCATAATGCACAGAAAACTATTTGTCAGGAGCGATTGCCATGAGCTCTGGTGGGCCCTGATGCAGTTAAAGCTTACAGGAATTGATAATTCAGATGTCAACCCACTAGACAAATGGTTCTCTCTTGGAGGATCCCTACCAGAACTGATTGCAGGGCCACTGAATCTGTAAATCATCACTTTCATCTGTAATTTAGCTTGTGCAATAATAGCAACTATATTTCCCATTACCATGTATTACAATGTGATGTATACATGTAATTTCATGATTAAACCTTAGTCTTGTGGACTTCACATATTTGTGGGTCGTCAGAAAGTTGACTTCTCATTTAGTTTTACAATTTTAATAAACAGATACATACTAAATTATGCTTCATAACTAGATCTATTTTTACCATGTGTACTGTAAAAACACTTAGAGGTCTGTTCTTTGTCCTTAGCCTGACTGACAGGGCAAATTCATCAGACAGAATGTCCTTGAGGAAAGGTCACAGGAGGGTAACTTTTATAGAACAATATTTCAGATGTCTGGCTGTGTTAGAGCATAGTCCTTCAAGAGTTCATTAGTGACCTATGCTTCTCTAAGCTTTCTTTACTGGCATCTCCCTAATCTGACCCAGAATAGCAATTAACACTTTGTACAATTTTTGATACAAGAATTTAGCTCAGTATACTAACTTTTTGTTTAGGTCCTGAGATTCAGTTGATAAGAAAAGACTGTTTACTGAATAACTATGTCCAAATATTATTAGTCACACTTAAGAAATATAAAATAGTACATGTATTTATTGCCTCTTCCTTGGATATCTCATTAGTTTAGTTTCTTCCCTTTGTAACCTTTGTAGTTGTTCTTTTAAGAGATAAGCCAAACTTTTACAATCCACAGCTGTTGTCAGTCACCAATTAAGCTGACTTTTTTTACTAACAAGTTATAAATGAATATATATATTGTGTGTGTGATTGTGTATGCATGTATTTGATTTTTTTTTATTTTTTCCATTCAAAAATTTACGTTCCTCCCCTCCTCCCATTCCCCTCCCACTCCTCCACTCATCCTCCTCCCTTCCCCTCCCTTCTTAAGAGAGGGCAGGGTATCCTGCTCTGTGGGAAGTTCAAGGCCCTCCCCCCTCCTTCCAGACCTAGGAAGGTGTATATCCAAATGGACCAGGGTCCCAAAAAGCCAGCACATGCAGTAGAAACAAGTCCCAGTGCTATTATCGACGGCTTCTCAGTCTACCCCCATTGGCAGCCACATTCAGAGAGTCCGGTTTGATCACAGGTTCGTTCAGTCCTGGTCCAGCTGGACTTGGTAAGCTTCCATTATTAATTAGATCAGGCATGCTGTCTCAGTGGCTGGACCAACCCCTCGTGGTCCTGACTTCCTTGCTCATCTTCCCCCTCCTTCTGCTCTTCAACTGAACCTTGGGAGCTCAGTCCAGTGCTCTGATGAGGGTCTCTGATTTTATGGTGATATTCGTGATAATTGTCAGTGTGATAGTGGGGCAAGGCCAGTTCAGACACCCTCTCCTCTGCTGCCCAAGGACCTAACTCGGCAGATCCCTGTGGATACCTGGGATCCCCTCTAGAGCCAAGTCTCTTGCTAACCCTAAAATGGCTCCCTTAATGTAGATATCTTCTTCCCTGCTCCTATATCTGCCCTTCCTCCATCTTCACCTTCCCACTCTCCCAAGCTCTCCCCAGTCTTCCCCTTCTCCCTTCTCTCTCCCCCTCTCCCTTCCCCCATTCCCACCCCCACCTGTACTCCCTCTCCCATGTATTTGTGGCAGAGAGGAAGTAAGAATGGAGCAGAGGAAAGAATGTAGGAAAAACAAGAATCTATAAGGATAAAGAATGTAGAAAATGAAAAACAAGAAGAAGGAGGAGAAGAAGAAGAAACAATGTAAAATAATGTGAACAAAAATGAATTGGAATAGAGATTTGTAACAGAGAATGGGAATTATAATTGAGAAAGAGAATTAGAGCTAAGAAATTATAGACAATTAGGGCAAAAAAATAGAATTAAGAAAAGCAGGAGAAAAAAAGAGCATGACTCAAACAGCACATGTGTGAGTGCATTCTGTAAAGAAAGTTTCTAAGTTCCCTTGGCTATGCTGTGGCCTCAACCCTGAACTTTGAGGGTTAGTTGTGTGAGCTGGGATCACTGGCTACTATTCTTCATTGTGAGACAAAGCCAAATAAAGTCTTTGTTAGGGCACTCAGAAGAAGGGAGCAGAGAGGAGAAAACATGGAGCAATCAGAAACTAACTCTCACAAAGAAAATACTGAATTGATAGACATTGAAAACTTAATAAACAGTAATTTTATTAAAGTTTATTCTGCAAGTTGTTAAATAAATTATTATACTATAAATGGTATCCTAAATTACTGTTAAAGTATGTAATAAAACGAACAGCAATCTTCAATAGAGGTGGAAACCTTGTATTTTTAATCACTTCAATGGTCACAGATATTTATCCTTTTCATATTAGAATTATATTTCATGAACATCTCATGCATGATATATTTTTGATGGAAATAAAAAGTTTATTACCTTAAAATCTTAAATTATAAAAATTGATATTTTGTGAAGATTAACATAGCTTGGTTTTATAAGATTGTGCTTTCAAACTTATATAATACTGTTAGAAAATTGTTTACTCAGTTTTATCAGTTTTCATTTATGCATTGTTTTTTATTTAAAAGGTTTTTTTTTTATTTTACATACCAACCATACTTCCTCCTCCTTCATCTCCTCATGCTGCCTCCCCAGCTTCTCCCCACCACTCCCATCCACTCCTTAGAGAGGGTAAGGCATCCCATGAGGAGTCAACAAGTCTGGCATATCAACTTAACCAGGGCCAAGGCCTTCATCATTATAGCTAAGGTTGAGCAAGGCATTCATTCACAGGGAATGGGCTCCAGAAAGCCAAACATACACTAGGGCTGAAGCCTGAGCCATTGCCAGTGGCCTCACAGACTACTCAAGCCACAGAGCTATCACCCACATTCAGAGGATCTAGTTTGGTCCTATGCAGTTTCCCCAGCTCTCAGCCCAGAGTCAGTGAGGTCCCACTAGTTCAGGTCAGCTGTCTTTGTGGTTTTCCCCTCATGATTTTGATCCCTTTGCTCGTATAATCCCTCCTCCCTCTCTCTGACTGGATCCCAGGACCAAAAATGGTATGTACCCACTCATAAGTGGATATTAGAAATAAAGAAAGACTAGCCAGGCTTTAATCTACAACTCCTGGAAAATTAAGTAACAAGGAGGACCCTAAGAGAGATGTGAATGGATGCCTCTGGGAAGGGGAAATTAAAAAAAAAAATGTCTACTGAATAAATTGGGAGCACAGGGAGGGAAGGGATGTAGGGGTGAAGGGAGGGGGAAGGAAACATGAGGGAAGAATGTAACTGGAGGTTTCTATCATGCTTGCCAGTTTCCAAATAACCACTTTGAGGCTTAATATTAATTACATACTGTTTGGCCTATTAGTTCAGGCTTATTATTGCCTACCTCTTACAATTTAAATTACCCATTTTTATTATTCTATGTTTTGCTACAATGCTCATTGCTTGTAACCTCACATCCTAATTCCCCAGTGGCTGCTGGCATCTGCCTGACTCTGCCTTCTTTCTGCCTGTCATTTTCCCACCTAGCTATATATCCTACCCTGCTGTAGGAAAAAAGAGCTTTTCTTTATAGTTCAATGGTGTTAAAACATAGTCACAGAATACAGAAGTGTAGCCCACATTAAAACAGGAAACATGATGGTTCAATTGGAAGAGGGACAAAAGGGGAGAACCAGGAAAGGGATATCTCGATAGACGGAGACATTTGGGGGCTAGGGAGAAGCCTGGTGCTAGGGAAATTCTTTTTTGTCCAGTAACTGATGGAAGCAGATACAGAGATCCACAGCAGTGCACTCAGTTTTTAGACATTTTCTTGCTCATCAAAAGGTATAAATTCTAGCTTGTATATTGGAGTTCATCAAACAACTCTAATAATTTACAAACATGATATGGGACTTTTGATTCATCATTTAATTTCACAATCTTATTTGAATCTGTTTCTAATAACAGATGGATATTCTTTAAAGGGGAAAGTTATTTAAATATTCCATAATTATTTTAATGTGTTATTTATTAAAATTTTAATAAATTTTGTGGTAAATTCAAATAAATATATAAATTTGAAGAATTGTTATATTAATAAATTAGTCACATTGTGATACTTAAAATAAGGCAAATATAGTTTACACAAAACCAAATCTAATGCATATTGTTCTTCACCCTCCTACATCATTCATAAACTTAAAAATACAATAGAGTAAAGGCCATTTTTCAATAAATAAGTACAAAATTTTATTTGTTGAAAATGGAATGGCATATATTATTTGCACTGAAATTGGAAGTATATAACCTTTAAGTATATATCAGAATGCTATTCTATGCTAGAGTAGAAATCTAGTTTCCTGAACATCAAAATTAAGAATCTTTTAGGAAATGATTAAAGTTCATAGAATCCAGTTTAAGAGCAAGAATTACATTTACATGTCTGAAAATAATATATCTAATAAAAAGTTTTAGGAAGAATTCAATTAAAGTTTGTGACAAGATAATAAGTTCTATAGAAATTCATAACCACATTAATTCTGTCTACAGAGGAATGTTGTCTTCTTGCTTAAAAATGACTTCTTTAGTCACTTCATTTAATTTAGCTTTAGGGAATTTTTAAATATATATTTATGTCTATTTCAATAAGAGAAACTATCTTTTAAAGCCTATTGAAAAAGCAATTATAATTGACTATAATAATTTTAGGTATTAAATACTATTTAAAACTTCCTAGCTATAAAAATGCATGCCTTTGGCCAAAGTAGAACCAGGTGTCCATTTCTTATAGTATATTTCCTGGTGTTTCTTTCTTTTGACAAATCACTTTGCTGTAAGTTTTTGTGCTGCTAAGTATAACTTGAATTCTTTTTCTTTGTGTTGAATATAGAAGAAGAGAAAGAGTGCATAAGCCTTATTTCATCTCTGACAGCATCTTTAAAATTTACAAAAAAGAAACAACAAATGCAAAACAATGACAAAATCTTTACAAGTTATCAGATATTTAACTATGATAATTACTTTAAAACTATTTTGGTATATAGTCAAAGAAATCTATTACAGTACTGAGGACAAAAACAATAGGACATTTAAGTGGGTAATGATATTTTTAAGATTACTCAAAAGACTTAGATGGTATCCTAATGGACAACAAAATTTTAATGTCATTTGTTTCTCAATAAGACAAATTGTTTGTCTAAGAAACTATTTAAAATATGTAGCAAAACTACACTTAAATAATTTTTCTCTTGTTATACTATAATAAGATAGATTTAATTTTTAAAATTAAAGTTAACTACTTTATAACTATTAATTGATAGAAAATAGAAAAAAATTTAGTGGCATAATTATCTTCTACCTTTGGAAGATTTCTTTAGTGTTGATCTGTTTCTCATGATCCTAAATCAATCAATAAATTAAATTTATTCCTTTAGATGAAGCTCCCCCACAATAGGATACACAATGTGTTCAAGCACATTTTATATATTCATGAAGACATCTATACTCTCTTTCCTTGGTCTTTAGATAAGAACAATTCATAACATATTTACAACTCTTATATTATGTTGTAGTAAAGATTTAGAAGGTAAAGGATGTTTGAAAACATAATTTTATTATTCATATACTAATTAATAGTGTGTGTTCTGTATGTCTACTTAATATCACAGAATTTTTTTTCAAGGTTTTCTAACATCCTGTGCCAATGGAAATTTATTTCTTTTCCTTTCTCTCTCTTTCTATTTGTGTGTGTGTGTGTGTGTGTGTGTGTGTGTGTGTGTGTGCCTTTCTCTGTCTCTCTCTGCTTATCTCTCCCTCTATCTTTCTCTTATTCTTTTCCCATACAACACATTCTGGCCACAGTTTCACCTCTCTCATCCTTTTCCCATCCCTTTCCCACATCTCCTCTTTTCTCCCAGATCCACTCCTCCATTTCCCTTCAGAAAAGAGGTGACTTCCCTGGGCTATCAACCAAACATTGCTTAACAGAATATGGTATATGACCAGGCACAAACCCTCAAATGAAGGCTCAAAGAAACAACCCAGTAGGAGGAAAAAGTCCCAAGAGTAGGCAGAAAAGACAGAGACTCCTCCACTCCCACTGTTAGCAGTGCCAAGAAAACCCTAAACAAACAACATATATATGCAGAGGACGAAGCAAAGACCCATATAGGCTCTATAATTGTTGCTCAGTCCCTGTGAGGCTCTATAAACTGTGCTTATTTGATTTGGTGTGCCCTGCTAATTCATTTAGAAAGAGGGACTTTGGGAAAATGCGGCCACAAAATTGGCCTATTGACAAATCTGTGGTGCATTTTCTTGATTGATGTTTGATATGGGAAGACACAGATCATGGTGGATGGTGTCTTCTGCTGAACAAGTAATCCTGGGTTCTGTAAGAAAGCAGGAAGAGCAAGTCATGAGGAGCAAATCAATACACAGCATCCCTATTCAGTCCTTGCCTCCAGATTTCTGTCTTGATTCCTGCCCTGACTTATTTCTTTGATGGACTGAAACTGTAGGTAAAACTCACCTCCAGGTTTTTTTTTTTTATTGTAGTTGTTCCTGGTGCCTCATCCCAGTAATAGATACCTAGATAGCCTATAACATTATATGCTTTAGTGTGAATACTAATTTTAGAAGTGGAATGTGTATGTGTGTGTGAGCATACATGTACACGTGTGTATATGTGTATGTGTGTATGTTCAGTGCTATAAAAAAGTCCTACTAAAGTAAGTAAAATTTGGGACCATTTGAAATATTTTTTAATTAAAATTTCCAGAATAGTAGAATAAGTAATTTCTTTTATGTAGCCGTAAGGAAGAACAACATTGTGTTTAGCTCAAAATGTTATAGATTCAAAATGGCATTATATATTAGTTATCTTCGTTCACAATTCTTTGAGTTAATTCATTATTCAAGAATTTAAACCAATATAATGCAAATATTCAACAATATTATCTCTGTTTATACCTCTTAGACTTTGACTACATAGCATATATATGACTGTACCTATAAAAATATATATGAAATTCAACAATGACGGTGTTTTTAATTTTCCTTATTGTTAAACAACCTGCACTTACCTTATAAAAATAAATGAATTCATACTATACTGGAAAATAATAAATAATAGTTTTTGTTTTCTCTAAACTGTATAAAAATAGTTATAAAACAATAAATTAGTCAATCTCATAAACAAGTCTACATAATTAATTTCTAAATTAAGTCTAATGATAGGTTTTTATATTAATGTATGGAATTTTATTTAGTAAAATAAAATGTGTACTTTTTACTTTTTTCTTTCTTTAAAGAAATTTATTTTTCTTGCTCGGTATTGGTAGCACATGCCTTTAATCTCACCACTCAGGAGGCAGAGAAAGGCAGATCTCTGTGAGTTAGAGTCCAACTTAGCCCAGAATGCAGGATCCACGACTTCATAGAGAAACCCAGAAAACCAAAAGAAATTGATTTTTCTTAATACATTCTGATTATAATTTTCCATCTTCCAACTCCTCTGAGATCTTCTCCATACCTGACCTCCAGTCTAAGTCCACACCATTTCTCTCTCATTGAAAAACACACTGGCATCTAAAGAATGATAAGAAAATAAGACAGAGCAAAAACAATGTGCAATTTTAAATCACAAACTTTAATGATTACTTCATAAATTATTATGTTGGCTTGAATATCATAGTAAGCCTTTACTCTAAATCTCTGTGATAAGACTCCTCCTTTGTTCACCATCCTAGACATTTCCAATGATAGTCTCTCATTGTTTATACTGCATATGATTTTCATCATCATTAGAGAAACCTTTAATGCTTATTTATATAGTCTGTCTCTCACAGAAAGAAGGACAATTTAGTATCTAAACCATCCCAAAATGGTTTATCTATGTCAAAAATGCTATTTTTTTTCCTATTTTAAAAGCTATGTAAAAATGGGAAAATGCATCATGAGTTCAATGTGCTTCCTTAGAGCAACAATTTTCTATTGGCATCTTATAGGCAATCTATTTTTTAAATTTGGTTTTGTACGCTCACATATACATCAACAACAGCCCACTCTTCCAGTAACTGTACTATTTGCTTCACCATCTGAAAAGTAACTCGGTAATTTTAATTTGGTCTTATAGCAAATGAATATTATCTGTGATTCTATGCATCCAAGTCCACAATTTTAAAACAAGGTTATATTAGTTTTTATTTATATTTGCTGAATATGGATTTATCTGTGATGAAAATTCATAAAATTTGTGCATTGTTAAAAATATTTATATCTCAGTTTGGTCTCTTTTCCAACTGTTGTCACAAACAGCTGCATGTAAGGGCCAACTCATGGATGCTTTACTTTTTGGTCATTTAATCACTTTTTTTTCTCTCATTGTGTATTTCAGGGAAGATCCACTTCATTATTTCTTTTTCAGATTTATTAACTCTGTTCTTCTGTTGCATTTTTGTGTGTTTTTTTTTTAGTTTAATGATAATCCATAGCAGATTATTTTTCTGTTCTAGAATTTAGTTCACTTTGGGGGGTATTTTATTTTGTAGACTGTTTAACAGATTTATCTTTGTCATTTTAAGTTCATTAGAATAAACCTCAACATCTATTTTTCTTATTAACTTCAATGGTCATAATTTGTTCTTTGTCTTTGGCTGCATTTTCCTTCTTTCTCTGAGTAGTGACTTGTTACTGTACAGTGGAATAAGGTTACTGTATTTAACCTGTATTTTGTCATTTTAGATATTTTGCAGATGGCTGATTTTCAGAAGTTTACATTTGGGTTATGGTAGGGGTGTCAGCATATTCAATTTTGCACTTGATTTTAGAAACAAAACTTTCATATGCAGATATTTTATTCAAACTTTCATATGCAGGTATGATTTTATTCTGAAACCAGGTTTCTTGTGGATTTCAGTTGAAAACAACGAGTTTTTTAAGCCTCTTGAAACTTTAATTTGTACTTCATATTCTTATCTTCCTCTGGTTTGCATGCTGAAATCTTTAATTAGTTCCTTGGCTTAATTTGTTTCTGCTGTCACTTGGTATATGTACAGTTTGAGTCAGGTAAGAGTGATGTGTGGGGACAGTGTTATTTTACACTCCCCTATCCGTGGCAGACTTTCCAGAACCACCCTAACCTTATCTTCCATGTGCTGGGAAACCCAGGAAATCCAACTTCTTATTTTCCAACAAGTAATCAAAAACATTGGGAATTTCAGTTCATCTTATTTCTTCGTCCTGCTAGCTCTCCACCTTTTACATTAGAGACATTATATTCTATTTGGGAAAGAAGAGTGAATGTGTATTACATGAAATTTCCTTTCCCAGTCTTCATCTCAAGTATACGGTATGTTCCTTGAGGTCCTTCTATGCAGATCCCAATCCTATTTTGTGGAGACTCCAAGCTCATGATATAACTATGCGAAGGTTATACCTCAGCCCCAGTACAGCCATATGAAGTGTTCCATTATCTCAGGCTTTCATGAATTCTTTCACCAAATAATCTTTTTTATAAAGATTTTCCTGTACCTGCTCTATTACTAAATTATTTTTGACACTTAAATTGAAACTGGTTTCAACCTTCATGTAAACTTGTTTCTGTTGATTGATTATCAGTCGCTTGCCACTCTTGTTAGGAATCTTGAAAGCTTAAAGTGATACAACTGTGTTTGTCCTAATTTACTCTGTAGGGTTATCTATGTGCATCACTGTTCATGAACTTGATTATTATCCTTATGTTAGTTTATTTTCTTTGGACTTTTTCTTAGAACATCCTACCTTCCTACAAATACCATTTCATTCTCTGTTTAAGAAAGCTGTGTTTACCTGGGGATCATCAGGGAAGAGGCAGCAGATTATGAAAGTCACGAGAGTTGGAGACTATTGTAGATGGGGACTATTGTATTGCTAATGCTTTCTGGTCACAGCAAGACAATTACATACATGAGTGCACAGCAACTGTAACTACATGTAAAGACCACCACAAGATCAAGCCAGCCAAAACAGCATGGGAGCATAGTGGATGGAGGATCATGAGGTTCCACCCTAGAAGAGGAGCTCTTGGTAATTAATGGCAACTTGTGCAGGGAAGAGAGAAATTTTCTCCAGGAATGTCACTCCTTTTAGGCTACATATCTATACTCATACACACACTGACAAAGCTAAATGGACTCAGAGAGTTAAGAAGAACACATGAAGTTGGGAGGTAAATTGATGGGGTGGGACAATTTAGGAGGTTATGGAGGGGAGATGAAGAGGGGGATAAATTTTATCACAACATGAATATTTGAAATTCTGAAACAATAAAAACAATAAAATTATTTCTTTAAATTAATTACAGTTTTGCATATAAGGTTAGATGGTTGCTTCTATGAGTTACTACCTGTGTATGCTCTCCCTGAAAGAAAAGGAACAAGCATTTGCCAATTTATCAATGTTTTCTTGCTATAATACCTGTACTATTTTCTATAGAATGTTATAACAAATTCACAAACTGGGTAGATTAATATATAAATATACCTTTTATGGATCTTTTTGACACTACAGAATCCATGAACTGGTAGCTTTCAGTGACAGGTCAGAATCTGCTCCTTGTTCATGGGCCTGCCTTTCACTGTTTAGAAAGGATAAGAGAGTGTCTGAACTCTCCTTTATATGGGAACTAATTTGTTTCGTGTAGAGTTGTATCTCTTTTATAACACTGTGATAGAATACCTGAGGAAAAAAGCTCAAGAAAGGGGAGTACCCGTTTGTCTCATGGTTTTAGAACTTTCATTATATTGTCAGGTGGAAAGCTGATGTATTTCATAAGATGTATTTAAGGAGAGAAATAAGGGGGGGTGAGAGAAAGTCAGTCCAGGGGACATGATACAAACCATCCTTTTAATAACCTATGAATAACTCATCAATAAATTAAGTTGTTCATGAAGAAAACACCTTTATGACCCAGTAACTCCTCCATACAACTGCTGAGGATCAACATGTGAAGGGAAGTGACATCTATGCCAACATGTACAAGATCCACCTTCAAGACCTAATCACCTCCCAAACCTCTGTAAATCGCACAGCATTGACTAGATCTCAGTTCGTCCTGTGGGTGTAGACAAAAACCATTCCATCCATAGACTCAATTACAGCTGTAGAACCTCAATTAAATGATCAATAGTAAAGGCTAATTTTTTTCATTGCTGCTATCAACAAAATACTACTGACTTGAAAAATAAGCATGCTTGGTTTAGTTTCTGAAAGCCTTCTTATAGAGCAAGGTTTTTGTTGTTTAAGCAACAAAGCATTTTCCTGGTTTTCTTGGTTTCTTCTATTATCTGATCTTTCAGTCCTTTAGGTTTTACTGCCTTCTGCCAATTGGCACTGAGCAGACTGTTATGAGATACTGATAAAAATCAGACTGCTCTGTCAGGTGCGTCCTGACTTATCACTCCATTCCTGAGAAGAGGAGCTTGGATTGAGGAAAGAAATAGACAAGAGACATAAGATAGCATCAAGAGGGCTTCCAGTCACTACTGCAACTAAAAGCAAAAGGCCCCAAGTTTATTAATTTCAGTTCTTATATACCCCCAAAGGAAGGCACAAGTATTCATGATACCAAGAAGCAAATATAATTTTCTCTTTGCATCTCAAAAAACCTGGTAATCACACCCTAAGTCAATCATCTTGCTGTCTGGCTTTTGAGGAGCAAGACATCTAGTAGCCACACATTGGCCAAACAACCAGTATTTGTCCTTGAGGAACAATAATAAATTTGAACTTTTTGACCTTAATCAAGATTGAACATATCAAAAACTGTAAGTCTTCACACTGCTCTGACATTTTTCTATTTTAATATCAATCTCTAGAGATTTAAAAGATATTTAACATTCTGCCCTTTATCAGGTTATATTTCCAAAGAACGAGTTGAAAATTTCCCTTGTAGAATTGTAAACATCTTTTTCCCAACCACCCATCTTCCTACAGTTTCTCAGATCCACCAGATTGTTCAGTGCTAAATTCTGTATAGTGTTTGTGAACACCTTAACCATAGAAGTTTCTATCATTAAATCACCATTCCATTTCCCCAATGAAGCATTGATCATGCTAACAATAAGCTAATGACAGAGTTTCTCCAATAAAATATAAAAATTATTTTCCCTTTAAATTGCTTTTAGTTGCATGAAGAAATAAATTTGTAAATAATGGATTGACAAGATAGTTGCTAGTAAATAGAATATTTTACTTTGATTGAACAGAAGTTTGGTCTTTTTTTTTTAAACCTAATGAATAAGAGGTTAATGTGAATCTCTTTCAGATTTTGTTACGTTGAAGTTTTACTCTTCCTTTTTTTATTTTAGTCTTTAATAATAAGTTTTGATTAAATCTGATTATACCATAATACTGAAGAATTTATATTAACACATTTGAGTTTTTTATTCTAGTTATAAATTACCACCTCAATAAGTGATAATTTATTTTTCAGAACTAATTACTCAGCCTGGTTTATTTTATTAGTTATGATTTTGAAATAGTCAAATCTAGAGTTTTAGATTTGTTAGGTGGAAAAATGTTCCCACTAGTTTTCTAATTTACTGGTTTATACTAAGTATTGTATAAATGTGATTTTACTCTATTTTAATAATATGAAAAATGGGAAGAGATGTATTTTAAATATTTCCAATATTGTTTTAGTATTTTCAATGTAGCTATGAGTTAAAAATTGTGGAAAATCATATACTAAGAGAATATCACTAGAAAAAAGGCAACTATAGCGAAAATAACTACTGACAAGTAGTTATCAAAAAATAACAATAAAAACATCATTTTGCTAAAGGAAATATGAGAATATAGGCCAGGAATTAAACAATCATTTAAGTGTCATAGCTTTAATGTATTACTTTTATTCCAAGGATTGTGAAATTAAGTCTTCATTTATTATATTAACATCCAAAAGAAACACCTTTATCATTTCAGTTTATGCCTACTCTCATTCATGTTATGAGATCTGAATAGTTTTTGATCCCTAAAGTTCTCTCAAGTTTTCTATAACTTGAAATGAACAAATTACACAGCATTTAAGGTCTCAGTGGTAACTGTTTTAATAAGTGCTTCTCAAAAAACATATTTAATATTGTTTCTTTTCACTAGATCTCATATTTCTATACCAACATCATACTTATGCACTTTTAGATTCCTTGCTTTCTAATAGATATTAAGGAAAATCAATGTAAAACATAGGCTATGTTATAATTAATTAAGCTTATTAACAAATAATGGATGCTGTATAGAACTAAAGTATATTTTAAATTCATTGTTAAAATACAATTATTGACATTTTGATTTGGGGCTAACACAGAATATATATTTTAACTGTCATTTATGTTAATATTATTTTATATTTATGTAATACTTGTAGAAATAACTTAGTCAATTAATTTAATATTTACTAGGTTGTAGAAAATCATAAATGTTTAAAAACTCTTGGAAACCCAAATTTTAAGTATAAAGTATCAGAGTCCTTATTTATTCTGAAACATAGTTCAGTTTGTATCAAGAACATGATCTAATTAGGTAAGCTTCCTTTAGAATTTGCATCCGTGTATGTGTGATTATAAGGATGCTTATTTATTAAGTTTTCAAATTTTCTTAATTTAAATGAATAAAATGAAATCTTTTTATCTTGAAGATTTTTCCAATATGGAGAATATGGAAAACTCATTAGTTAAAATAAATATTAAATGTCATACCATATAGCACCTTCACCATGCAACATTGCCAAAACAATATGAACAAAAAACACCTCCTAAGGAAAATTTGATGTAGCTTTCCTATGCTTTTCCAGACCTATTTCCAACACTGCTAAAAGGGGGGAAATTCCAGAAGGCATTGAAGAGACCAGCTCTCCAGACCCCGCTGTTACTTCTGCTCTGGATGCCAGGCTGCAGCTCCCTAGGAGCCAGGTTGGAAAAGTTTCTAGGAAAACAGGTTATTCATGTTTAGCATATATTTTAAGTACAAGTTTTTTTTTTTCATGAAAATTTGTCTTTTAGAACCCAGAATTAAGTACATTAAAAGTCCACATTTTTAGTTTGACATTAACATTTTTTTTCTGGACTTTTAGCAGTATCAATAATGATGTTTGGATTTTTACAAATATGATTGAAATAGAGATTGTTTTAAATACCATGAAGATTATTAAAACATGATGTAGTTCTTTTATGCAAATTTTTCAAAACAAATATCATATTCTAAAGATTCCTTAAGGTTATAAATTATGAAGTTAAATTTTAAATTGTTTATTTTTCCAAAAATTTTAAGCTTTCCCTTTTAAAATATATTAGTGACAGTAGTTTATTTTGTAATTCTCTTTCTTCTATAACTAATTCAGGGTCATTTATAAAATCCACTTGTCCTAAATGAAAAATTAAAAGTAGCAATTATGGATATGCTGTTTTTTTCTGTTTCGGAGAGAAATCTGCTTAGAGAGGCCAAAAATTAACAAAGTACTTGAAAGGGCATTTTGTCTAAGGCTAATATGAAGCTAAATTCCAGATCTGATGCACTTTGAAAGTAAAAAGAACCATCATTAACAATGTCAAAGTGCATTACAGTGAAGGAGAATGACAATCATGGTTTGAACAGAGATTACATAACTATGAGTATAAATAATGTACTCAAGAAAAACACAATTGATATTTCAGAGCTTTTAAACCAAGTGTTAATTACCATTTATGAATAAGAAAATATGTAAAAATACTTTGAATAATTTAAGAACTATTTAATACAGTAATTTTTTTTTTTTTTTTTTTTGGTTTTTCGAGACAGGGTTTCTCTGTGGTTTTGGAGCCTGTCCTGGAACTAGCTCTTGTAGACCAGGCTGGTCTCGAACTCACAGAGATCCGCCTGCCTCTGCCTCCCGAGTGCTGAGATTAAAGGCGTGCGCCACCACCGCCTGGCTACAGTAAATTTTTAAATAAAATTCCAGAAGGAAACAAATTATACTACAGATCTTTTTAAATCTGAAATAGTAAAACTGAATATAACATATTCATGTTTATAAAAGCTAATTTAAAATACTATATTTATCTAAATCTATTTATATTAAGTATGATATTACTATAATTTCTAGTATATTTTAAGTGGAAGTGTGTATATTAATCTATAGATGATTTATATATTTTTCTATTTACTTTGTTTTGCAATTATTGCTTTAAGGGGTATTTTGCTATTCTTTCCCATGTAGTATCATTAAACTGTTAATACCCTGAGTAGGTAAATATACCTCAATTACCATTTATATTTGTATCTTCCGGGAATACAAATAAATTGAATTTTAAGTGTTAATTACATATAAAATTATTTTATAGAACTGAATATATGAAATTAAGGTTTTAAAAAAAATTCTTATCCAAAATCACATACTACATTCACTTGTTTGAATATGTTATTATACAAGCAGAATGTGTTGATTTTTAATTTTTAAAATTTATTCTGATCAGCATGTGTTAATTTGATAAGTGTGTTTAGAAGGATGTTTAACTATTACACTTGTATACACATATACAACATTCTCATCCATATTTGGTTCCTGTATACCTTCTGAACTCAAAGACAGATGAATCCTTCTACATGGAATACATAAAGTCACCTTAGTTAATGGTCCTATGCTAATGTAGCTAACACAATGCTGGCATGTCCAGACCTAGATCAGAAGTCCAATTTATATTTAAATTACAGACAACATTATGTGTGCTTCTGTACCTGTTAATGTGACTGAACTGCCCATTTGTTAGATTCATTGAAGCATGAAGGAAAGAGTGAAGATTCTGTACTTCTTATTCTGAAGCATCACTGAAAACTTGGCTCAGCTCACTTTCATGTTCATTACCAAACTGAAAAGAAACAAAGCAGCAGTTAATAAAGAAAAAATGAACCAAGTGACAAATTCCCGTAATTTGTTAAAATATAAGAAGACTAACTCAATTAACTTGTGAGTCAATAACTAAAATTTGCTATTGTACAAAATACCATTCTCAGTAAAAATGAACTGATCATAAATAAATCAACCCTGTAGATAGTGACATGAACAGAGAAGTAATAGTCTTCACTATCCCAAATTGCATCCCATCAATAAAGTAAATTTCCAGAGAGGCTCTAACACAGACTTCTAAAAGCTTGAAAGTTAAAAAAAAAAAAACATTAAAATAAGCCTATTTGTGATGTTTCATAGTAGACTACCTATCTATATCCGTGAATATGCATCTGCATAAATAACATACAAGTGTTAGTGCCTATCTGAATGTAAAACATAATGTTAAAAAAATACACAAGTAACCTACATAGGACTAGAAAGAAATTTTAATTGTTAATTATTAAATAAAGTAAAAAAGATTAACAAGTAGAAAAGGTTTAAAATTTGGGAATTTTCATTGAGCTCCAAGATAAATGCAATTGTGTAAATTATGACATATATTCTGTGATATCAATACTGTCTTTCTGATTGATGACAGGGTGAATATTATATATCAGCCTATAAATATGTTATAATTAATTGATACCTTTCCAGATTTTGCATCTTTCATTATGAATTTCCCTTAAAATTCCTCTGTGTATATCTGTCAGCCTCTCCATGAGATACTGCTCTCATTGTCTGCTCTCACCATCTTCTTTTACTAGTCAAGCTTTGTTTTCTGTTAACCTTTTAATTGGCAATTTAAATAAAAATATATCCCGATTAATCTTTTTCAGCACCCTTATCAACACTCTCCCATTGTTCTGTCATGACTTTTGATTCAGGTCTGTGACTGTTTGTGTAAGCAACACACTGGAGCTTTCCAATGTGTCCTGGTTGGGCAATCAGAAGTTACTAACCTGATGGCAATGCTTTCCCTTTTCCCTAAATCAATCAGTAGCTGATAATCCAGTAGTGAAGGTAGATCTCCCTGAGCTTCTCCACCATCCACTTCTACCACAGTACAGGTTTCAGCAAATTTCAAACAACATGAACACACCATGGTAATTAAGCGGACAGATTTAATTGTCCTAAACATTTCTCTGTGTTCTAGTTGTTCAGAAATTTCTGTTCCTTAACTCTGGTTGTTCAGCATTTTCTCTCCTTTACACCTGGACAGTGACTATTCATTTCACTTTTTGACCCATTACCCTTTTTGAGCAATGTCATATAGTTGGAATCACATATTTGTTGCAGGGGAAGGAGCCACTTGTTGTCCTGGTGACCAGACTAGCTTAGATCCGAAATAACCACACAGAAACTGTATTAATTAAATCACTGCTTGGCTCATTAGTTCTAGTTTCTTATTGGCCAATTCTTACATCTTAATTTAACCCATTTCTATTAATCTGTGTATTGCTATGTGGCAGTGGCTTACCGGGTAAAATTCTTAGTGTTAGTGTCTGTCTCAGGCAGATCCACGGTGTCTCACTCTGCTCTTCTCCTCCCAGAATTCAGTTCCATCTTCTCCACCTACCTAAGTTTTGCCCCATTAGCCCAAGGCAGAATTTTTATTCATTAACCAACACAAGCAACACACAGAGGGAACTCCCACATTACTTATGTTATACTATTATTATATGTGAGGCTGCATTAGTTACTTTTGCCATTGTTGTCACAAATTATCTGTCAGGGGAGTTGGGAAAAGGTTTAGTGGGAAAAGCACTGGGTGTGTAATCAGGAGGACTTGGGTTCAGAGTCCGTGAATCCATGTAAAACTGGGGATGTATATGTATGTAATAAGCACAATGGGAAGACTAAGTCAGGATAATTCTTGGGAGCTTATAGGCCAGCTAGTCTGGGTACACAGCATTAGACAACAGGAGATCCCACCATCCTATCTTAAGGTAGAAAGAGAGGACCAACATCACAGGTTATCTTCTAACATCCACA